>NC_133786.1:11284053-11413059 GCF_003597395.2 Chelonoidis abingdonii | reverse complement strand
GGGGGGTAGGGGAGAGGATTTGGGGGTGAAGTGAGAGGACTGGGGAGGGATAGAAGGGAGGGGCAGAGAGGATTTGGGGGGTGGGGGAGAGGATGGGGGGGTGAAGTGAGAGGACCAAGAGGATTTGGTGGGTGGGGGAAGTGGGCTGTGAGAGGGGAGAGAGGATGGGCACAGGGTAAGAGGAGTAGATTCCTGGGAGGAGGGAGTAGCAGGGTAGCACATATCTTCTGTTCAGTTTCTTGTTCTTTTCAGATTTGCTCATCACAGTATGTATTAACATGTAATGAAAGGGTGGCGAGTGCTATTTTATGATGCAACACCACTGTCCAGGAGGGGGATTTAGGAAGGATTAAAGACCCTCCTTAGAGGGGTTGCAAAACACCATCCAGAGGGCTGCAACTGTTCATACATTTCCCCACCATCAGCAAAACCATTGCATTCCCTTTCCCAGCCTGCCAGGAGTTTACATAACCTCTCTCCAGGTGTCTCCATGCAAAATGTCCCTGCACTCCACCCCAAATGACAAGATTCCTATAAGAATGGGTATTTCCTTAACTGTAAGGGATACTTTAGCTTGAGGCCCAAATAACAACACAACTCCTTGACCTTAAAATCTAAAATGCAGGTAGAAATGATGGCTGTTTAACGGAGGATTTTTTTTAAAAACCAGTTTAGCTTATTTAATATGAACTAAAAAAAGCCACTCTTAAACCAAAATAACAATGTCCACCTAGGGTTTGCACCTGTTTAAGTAAAATCAGCTTAATTCACATCTTAAGTTAAATGACTGTTGTTTTGTGTTTTTGGAGTTACCACCTCCTCTATGAATAGCTCTAGTGTCTGCTTTTTCTGATACTAGTAAATTTTCTATACAGTGGCAATAGATTGAAATTGACTTGATTTTTGTAAGTTTCACTGCTGCCCACAATGTTCTGAACAGAAGCAGTAAAACTGACCAGATTTGTAAATTTCACTTTGCTTCTACTTTGAGAAAATAGGTACAGCAATATAAACAATGGAAATGGCTGTCTGAAATCTATGGTTGAAAAGTGCTAATTATTAAAGTGCTGTCTCTTTGAGTATGCAATATACTTTACAAAGGTAAACCACTGTCATCGTCATTTCACAGATGAGGTAACTGAGTCACAAATAGGTGAAATAATTTGCCCAGCGACACACCAATTCAGTGGCAGAGCTAGCAGCAAAATCCAGGTCTCCCAATACATGCCCTATCTACTGGACCACCCTTGCTTTCATTAGTTTGCATTTGTAAGGTTGTCTTCACAACCATAAGAGCTAGAAACTTTAAAAATGAATGCTCAATTTCTGTAGAAATTGATGGGTTAAATCCTGCAGCTCATCAAAGAAAGTTTCTTACTCATCACTGAGTGGGCGAATGGATATTTCAAGCTCTGCTTTATTTTAAAACTGAAGCATAGCTATCATTTTAAAAATCTATACACACTAGTTGATCCATTACTCCTTAGCCCACAGTGTATGCATAATCTCTCAACATAGATTTGCTATTATATATAGTATGATCCATGCCAAAGAAAGGACAGTTATAGATATCCATCAGTTTGTTAATAAAAGGCCTGATGAGGAGCAACAATTTTATGCCATAAGAAATGTTGCCTCTGGAAAACTAAAAATTGATGCAGTGACGTACCTGACACATGGCTTCCTATACTCATACATTAAAAATAAACCGATGTTATATAAATAATCATTTTTAATACAAACAGACTTTCTTCCTGTTGCATCAAGCACTCCCCTACTGCTGTAACCTATTACAAAAGAAAATGGCACTAAAATATCAACAAATGTTTCCTGTTTTCAAATGCTGACGCTGTGTTTTAACTCAGCCATTTGATCCCTTATGTATATAAAGTGATTGCACATGGCTTGTCTGTTAACATATATTTTTTAAATTGTCTATATATTTTTTAAGTAATTATTCTTTGTCCTGGGCTTATATCTAGAGGCATATAGCTATAGATATCCAATAGGATGTAAATAAGATCACTAATGTAGAACATATGATAGAACACCATCCCTTGAAATCTTGGAACTAAAATCTGTTGCCTTAACTTTATTTCCCTGATAATATATATAAACAGATTTATTATTTTCGGGTTAAGTGAATTGTCACTGCCATTTTTTATCATGATTAAAGACCCTATTTTGCCACGCTTACTCATGCTGAGTAGTAATTTACTACACAGTTAGGCCTTAATCATGTGACCACTTGACTCATGCTGAACTTTACTACTAATAGTAGTCCCGGAATTTTAAATAGGACTATTAACAATAGTAAAGTTAACCAGATGTGTAAGCATTGGCATTATCAGGGCCTTAGTGTCATTGATTTCCTATGGAACAAAATACTACTAAGTGTGAGTGGCAGACACACTCCGTGAAGCATTTGTCAATACTGGAGTGCATCAGCTTTGCAGGATCAAATTCTGAGTCTGCCCACAATGCTACTGACTGTGTAAATAATTTGATAGGATTCATCTAAATATTTAACAAACATAATTGTTATTGACTTTCAGTGAACAAATTGTTTACATTTAGTCTCATATTTCCTAAATACAGGTCTGGTCTACACTGCAGCACAAAATACGGAATGAATTCTTCACATCTGAATCATATTTTTCCACTCTTTCCTTTCTACACATTTGCAACATGAATAATAGCTTATCTCAAAGAGTATTAATCCAGCCACATGGTCATCATGCTAATTTAAAAGGACCATCTTTAAGTGACGGCATCTGGCATCCAAGTCTGCATGACTCTCAGGAGTCTGATTCTGAAAGCCTTACTCAAGAGATACAATATCAGTTAGAACTTCAAAAACGGATTTATGAAAATGAAGTACTGATAGGCCAGTCTTCTGATGAGCTGGAGAATGACAGTTTAGACGAAGATAGTCTGGAGGAGAAAAGTCTGAATGAATCAGAAGGAGCAAATTATGACAAAGTACAGTTTTCAAATGGAAAAGATTATGGAAAACATAATGAAAGGTAAGGAATATATTTGTAGTATATAGCTACGGTAGGCCTGACTGTTCTTGTGCTAAGCCAATTAAATTGGCACAAAGTCTGCATGTAGACCAGGCCTTAATGTGAATGTGAATTCAGGGCAATGTGTTTTTAAATGTATTTGTGCTGTACAACTGTGTTTCTTTAGAAGAGAAGGGAGAGCAACCATTCTTTGTTCACTGACGGCTAGATTGTAGCTTGCACTGACTGCACTCCCACATAGGAAAGTAAGGGGAAGTCAGAACCTGCCTTACACCCCTATATAAGCTATCTAGACATTGGTTCTGGTAGTGCAAAAGTAGCTGGGTGCTTCATACCCACTTAATTGCCCTCAAAGTAGGTGGGCAGGAGTGTGGGGAAATGAGCAAAGCATTGCCTCTGTTCGTCCACGGTGCCAGCCAGTACAGCTGTGCTGATGCAGAGGAGTGATATAATTTTCTGCTGCTATAGGACCAGTAAAAGAGACATCCATTCTTCTCCATGAGTTTTATCCAAAGCCCACTTAAGCCAGTGGAAGGAGTCCCACCAACTTGAATGGCCTTTGGCTCAAGCCTTAAAGCACTTACCATAACGGACTGGGTACTTGTTCAAAACGGATAGTTGGTGACTGTTGTCCTTTTCTATGCACCTGATAGGATGGGGCATCATTCTAAATAATTTAAGAAATGCATGTTTCACTTTTACATTCAGATAGTGATTTTTAATCACTTTGGTTTGCTGCACTTATATTATAAAACTTTTGTTTAAAACAATATTGAAAAATTGAAGGGTTGAATAGATGCGTTTTTATCCAGTAACTATGTAAATGCAAAATTAAAAATTCCAGCAGACTGTCATCCTCACACATTCTTACAAAAGTGTTATCTTTATACATAAAATAAAATTGAATATGCTGTCATATGCATAAGAGTTTTAATGCTGTATAAATTGGGAATAATTGTTGTGTTTAAGAGAATTAAATTAAACCTGAAGCAATAATAATGTGCCATTTCAATTTAACTGTCTACTTAAAATAAAGTGGCAAACAAATGAAGGCTAAATGATTAATAGCGTGCTTTTATTCACCTCCTCAACAGGCAAAATGGCCAGTTACTGAACATTTTATTGCGAGTGCAAAGAATGTTAATTGTGCTAGAAACATGCTCTAATTTTAGTAATTTTTTGACTGAATACTATGCTGAATATGAGGCTCTTCATTAAATGGAAATTTGATTTTATTTTGTTTGAAGTTATCACAGTAAGTACTCAAATACAGTCCATTAACTGGAGCAAATATGATAGTATATGCATATGAAACCTCCTCTCTACATCCATTACTAACCTAGGAATTTGAAGAGAAAACCCTGCATCTGTTGTCTGCTCATCAACAGAAGGGTTGAATACAGAGTTCATCTAACCTTTATATCAAACGAAGGGGGAGGAATAAGAGGTGTGTGTTTTGTCTACAGATGATTAGAGATGAAGGAGCTCTTCAAGCTCATTTTGTTCCAGTGTGGTGACCTGGACTACATAATACAATCAAGCCGCTGTGTACACATTTCTACAATAGGGCTCTTTGGAATCATATTTTGTTATTTGAGTGATTGTTTTTAGCAGAATATTACATATTTCTGTGCTTACGTTGTTTCAAAATAGGCATTTATTCTTGCATATGATTTACATTTATGAATAATAATGATGTTTCAAGACTGCTGTTACTTCATTGGTATAAATTGTCAGGAATTGAAACACTAATCTCAAGTACAGAGTATATCAGGTCACTGACACTTCTCTGAAACTAAAAGCATCAATATAGAACTAGATTCTGTTTGTTGTTTAGATCACACTTTATATTTGTACATTTGTAATTAGTTTAGAAAGTGTTAATAAATGTTGAGTAGATGCTTTAAAATTTAATTGTTACAGATTTTATAGAGTTCAGCAGGCCAATAGCTTGCTTATAACCATGGCTTGAAAGCAGGGCCCCAGGGTTTTTGCCGCCCTAAGCAGCATGGGTGGGGGAAGCCGCGATCACTTCGCCAAGAGGAACCGAGGGACCCACCGTCAAAGAGCTGGACCTGCCGCCCCTTCCCCTTGGTCACTCCAAGCACCTGCTTGCTGTGCTGGTGCCTGGAGCTAGCCCTGCCTGAAAGCCAGTAAGAGTTGGGTGCCTGACTTCTTAAGACACTGTGGAAAAACCCACTTTGAGGACAACTGTCCCTAGAATGTAATTCATATATGCCAGTTAAGATACTGTTGATCAACACTTTAGATTACTCCTCTTTCTCTTTCTCAAAATTTCTTTTCTGGTCTGGGCTTTTTCACATGGGTGCACGACATTGTAGTTGAGATGAAAGAGGAACAGAACTATCTGTATTCTACACAGAAGACTTTTGGGAAAGTGCTATTAAAATAGCAAAGTACATATCTTGGCATTGCGTGGTAATGAATGGAGATAATACCATAAAATATATAGGCTGTTCCCTCTTAGGTATCCAGTAGTCGTGAGGGACCAACGTTAATTGAAATAGCACTTTTCCTCAGAGAGCAGAGACCCTGGGGAGTGACTGGAATTTTCTATGGAAGATAAACAGGAATTATGATAATTTATGCCCTTTTAAATGAAATTTTACTGGACAATTGAAAAAAGTAGCTGTTGCATTTCTATAACTGCATTTTCTGGGAGTTTCTCCCCCTCCCTCTCCCCACTGTTAGTGCCATGATGAATTTATATAAGGAAAATGTTGTATTCCTTGGTCAGATTTGATAGTTTTTACGCCTAATTAGTATTTAATGCTAATTAAAATTAAAGATGAAGAAGGTGCTCTTTGTGGATCTTTGGCTCAAGTTCAGTGTAACTCTTGGGGCCCTAATCCTAAAAATGGTGTCATGCATGAAAAACTTTACACATGAATGGTCTCATTAAACTCAGTAGAACTGCTCACATGTGTCAGGGTATACATACGTGTGGGCAAAGGCTGGAATATTAAATTGGTTAGATATAACGTATTCAAAGTGCTGAATGGTTTTTCTTTTTTTAAAAGATCAATATTTCTTTTCTGGTTTTCATAGCAAACAGCAACCTACAGACAGATACTATAACCTAAGATACAATCCCAACTGGAAGAGCAATAATGAGGGAACAAAATTTTCTGAAGTGAATAGAAAACACCACGTTGCTGAGAAAATCTCACAGGGCTCCTCTCAGGACTCATCTTACTTCTCTTCCAAGGACGTCTTGGAGGAAAATAATCATCTGGTAGAAAGACAAAATGTATCTTCTGCATTTGATACAGAATTATTAAGCCTTGATGATCAACCTGTTGGGATAAGCAGTGTACCTTTTAGATTGCATACAAAAGGAGAGCTATCAGCAGATGATTGTCAATACAAAGACAATTCTAGTACATACAGCGATGTTTTTTCTCCTCGATCTGTACAAGTTCAGCAACAGAGAGCAAAAAAAGACTTTGTGGAAAAAAATAAACTTACTTTGGGATTAGCCATACAAAAACAGGATTCTTATCTTCATCTGCACAGTAGAAAGCGAGAGGAAGTTCATCAAGGGCAGGTGGGTAGTGCATTTTATTTAGAACATCTCCTCGCAGGTTATGAACTAAGTGGATGGGCCGCCGATTAAAGGGGAACACCTACTAAATCTCTTGATTTTGCAGAGTGATTCCTGGATTTCCTGTCAATCATGTGATTCTCCATAGCACAAGTGATGAAAGAAACCATTTGGGCTGTGTATCTTCCCAGCCCTTGATAGGATGATAATGTTCTGTGGTGTTCATATTCCCAGTTGTAGCTTTTCAATGGCCCCAGTTGTGCTATGGTTTCTAGAAAGCTGGCTATGTCTCCTGCTATCAGTGCAGAAGCCAAGCCTTACTCTTAGTATTGAGTTGAACAGTAGGTAGGAATACTGCTCTGCTATCATACAGGTTCAGTGAGAGGAAGGGCAGGAAAGAGGTTCTTCATGCCATTTTCTCCAAACTCATCTATGCAACAAAGGCCAGGACTTGAATTTTAGAGGCATCGCAATGGAGGACTCAAATCCATGCCCTGATTTGGGCAAAAAACTTTTTTGTGCCAATGCTAATTGATTGCATTAGGTACGTTAGCTTAAAAGCCTGTTCTTTGATGGTTACTGGGCTCAGGATTGTGTGTCTTGGGAGCAAGTTCCCAGTAGCAAGGGCTGTCAGCTGAGAATGCCCTGCGGTCAGTCTTGAAAAGCAAGTTCTGGGGACCAGTGACCACATTGCCTTAGGCCTAGAGGATCACAATAGCTCCGACAGAACAGAAGGGGAGGGGTGGTCTCTTGGGTAACGAGCCCAGAACTATTTGTAAGATTTCAACATTTTGCATGAAGCTATCTGAATAAACTCCCCCTGCCCTTATAACTCATTATTGATCTTGATAAAATTTTCCTTCTTACTTGATTTGATTCTTCATCACATCTAATTAATTGATTCATTTTGTTCTGCACTGGAGTTGTTTGGCTTAGCTTACATGATTTTGTTAATTATGTGCTCTACTAATGTACACACTTATCTCCTTATGGGTGGTAAACAGCAGTGTTGCAGCATGAAAGAAAAATTACTTCTAATGATAGAACACAGTAATTTTGAGAAAAATCAAAAAAACTGATCCTATTAACAGTATAAAAAGCTTGTGTCTGCAACTTTCCGATTGCTCTGATCACAACAAACAAAAACTACAATTTATATTGTGTGCAGTTTGAAAAAATCAGAGAAAAGGATATAGATAGGGTGCAGTGTGGGTGGATGCATTCACACATTTACTCAGTGACATTTAGGCCCACCTGTTTCCAAGAGTATCTGCTAACCCTGGAGGGGCCAGATTTTGTGTGTCCAAACAGACCCCTCAAGCTTGATTTTTCAGGTTTGCTCAGCATTTACAATTCTATTTTAAATCAGTGGAAGCTGCTGGCACTACAATCCCTTGGAGATTAAGGGCCTAGTTTTCTTGAGTTCTGTTCTCAAAATTGAACCAACCAACATTAGGGGATACTTTTGAAAACGTTTGTTAAATGTACTGGACTCTAATGCAATACAGCACTATCCATCTGTTACATAATGTGAAGATTAGCAAGACAAGGTGAGTGAGGTAATATCTTTTATTGGACCAACTTCTGTTTGTGAGAAACTAGCTTGAAAACTACACAGAGCTAGTAAAAGATATTACCTCACCCACCTTGTCTCTCTAATGTCCTGGATCAGACAGAGCTACAGCTCAGAATAATGTGAAAATAGAAGTTACAACATAAAAAGTTACACTGTTGAGTTATACCACAGATTTCTGTGTAATTGACAAAGCTGGCTAGTGAGACCTTCCATTGTAAATTATGTACCATTCTACAAGGCTAATGAATAGCTGATGCAAACACTAGAGGGCACCTGCTGTATGTATTACAACAGCAGAACAGTAGACAATCTCTTTGCTAGAAGAGATATTAACAGCACTTGTTTTTCCATCTATAATTCAGTTGATGGCAAAAATTATCAATTTAGATTAAGGCTAATTAAAGTTTATGTTGATCTTTTATCTACCATTTTGAAATTCTGAAGATATATTTGTAGGCTATGCCTAGCATTACGTATTATTAGTAAGTAATATTGGTATTATTGTGGTAGCACCTGGAGGTACTAATCAGGGATTGAGACTTAATTGTGCTAGAGGCTGAATATTGGTGCAGGGACTATATCTTGTTATATCAAAGAGCTTACAATCTAGAGCCCTGATCCTGCAATAATGTATGTGTGTGTGTGTGTGTGTGCACGCACGTGCGAGCCATGTGCCTATGCAGACTCCCTTTGACTTCAGTGGGGCTCCATGCTTGAGTGCAGAATTGGAGCCCCTAAGTAACAGATTAGGGATAACAACAAGACAAGCACAAAGTAAATGAGACCACTACGATTAGGCTAATGAGCCGTCAGCATTCATTTATTTATTGTCATGTTAAGCATTTTCTTTAGGAGATACATGGACTAGAAAGGTAGAGGTAGTTAAAAATATCCACTTTCGGAACAAGACATTGTGGGCCAGGCTCTGTCCACAGTTAAAATAGTGATACAGTGGAATTACTCTGGATTAACATGGCAGCGACAGAGCAGAATCTGGCATTTTGTGTGTATTAACATATTACTGCGTACCCTAAAATGCAGGGGAAAACAAACAAACAAACAGAAGAGAGAAAAAGCCTATTCTGAAAAACACGTCCACCTGAAAAATGAAAGATCCAAAAATGTCAAAGTAATTAATCTCAGATGGATTTAGTTTTCGAGGCCATGGCAGTTTAATGAATTTGTTGATTTTATAACAGCAATGCCCAAAATGTGCCTGGTGCTTTCCAGACAGCCTTTGCCCTGGTGCAGGCACATCCTAAACATTGCCTGTGTGGTTATTATGGGGATGTGAGATGAAGAGTGGAAGAGAGAGATCCCTTCAGGTTGACCAGTATATTGAAAAGCACAGGATGAGAATATATTGATGTATCTGAACTGAGTAGCTGAGCTGAGGTAATAATTAAAAAATTCTTGTTGAACTGAATGACTGGAGTTTGTGTCAAGTTGTTTTTTTGGTTTTTTTTTTAGTCTGGAGTTAAAAGTTTAGATAATCAGATATCTACTCAGGTAGATTTGTGGCTTTGAGATCAAGGAGATGATGCAGAGATACTTATTTTCATTAGTTTAGATTTCAGAATAGATGGAAGGAGAATTGGTCGTTATGAATTACAGTGATTTCTAGCCAAGTTGGGAGGGCCATATCACTTTCCAATGGATCCTCACTGGCTAAATAAATGACAAAGTCTAACATTCTCTAAAGGAGAGGCATCCAGCCATCCTTGCTGTACCATGGAGCCTTTGAAGGGTTGAAAAAAATGTGAGGGAAATCCCTGAAAAGGGAAAAAACACTGATTAGATCAGGAGTCGGCAAGCTTTCGGAAGTGGTGTGTCAAGTCTTCATTTATTCACTCTAATTTAAGGTTTTGCGTGCCGGTAATACATTTTAACATTTTTAGAAGGCCACTTTTTATGTCTTTAATATATAACTAAACTATTGTTGTATGTAAAGTAAATAAGGTTTTCAAAATGTTTAAGAAGTTTCATTTAAAATTAAATTAAATTCAGAGGCCCCTGACCAGTGGCAAGGACCCAGGATGTGCCACCGAAAATCAGTTTGTGAGCCACATTTGGCACGCGTGCCATAGGTTGCCTACCTCTGGATTAGATTGTTAGTGTGAGTTAAGATGTATTTTTACAACAGAAGAAACAAAACCCTCGATTATGTCTTCACTTATGCCTGTTTTACAACAGTGTAACTACATTGACTACACTGGAGTTACTCTTTATTTACTGTGGTGTACATTGGGCCCAAAGCCACAGAAGATAAGGCCCTTAATAGAAGTATCAATGTTGTCAGCAGGCTAGGAATCAGCCAACAATCAAAGGTGCCTCTCTAAAACATAATTCATCTTAAAGTTCTTCAAACTGAATTGGACAGTCAAGGCAGGTAAGTTAATCAGTTAACTGAGGTGACCAAATGAGAATAGTTAAGAAATGAATAATAGACATTATAGAATGATGAGGAGTATACAAAAAATAGCATCTCAGATATCTGTGTCAGCATCCAGAACACATGCTCTGGATGTTGTCTTTATAAATGGGATCATTTACCACTTTTCAGCAAGTTAGAATGGTTATAATTGTTAGCAACACAGATAACAGTGAAGTATGGTGAATGTAAAATGTTGCATGAAAATATAGAGCGCTTTTCATGTAATTGCACAAATCAACTCTCTACAAACTTGATACCAAAGGATCCTTATTCCAAGTTACTGTAAGATTGACAGGCCATTCGATCTCTGGGCTATATCTACACCCAAACATACTACAAATGTGTGCTTATGGGCTGATATGTGTGTTCATTAATTCACATTGCATTTTATAAAGCATCAACTTTTTTGTGGCACTGGCTGATTCTTTAAGAACCTGATGATGAGTTTCTTTGAGCGAGAGAGAGAGAAGTAGCTGCCCAATCTAGCTCAGCTGTACTCAATATGAGTTGTTTTCCTCCCTACAAACCTCTTACTTCAAAGCGAGGAACATAATGTACAATTTTTTAATGGCTCTAGACCAAGGCACTCAGACTCTCTGTGCACTGCGCCTTACCTCAGTGTAAACACCTAATCAAGATTGCCTGCGCTTCAACAATAGCAGCCAAATGCAATTCGAGAAGCACAAGCCTTTGAAGTCCTCACTGCAAAGGCCGGTTTTCTAGTCTGGGATAATGACATGCCATGATTGCTGTCTTTGTTGTATCTTTTCAGTAGAGAAGCAATTATGGGCCTCAATTTAACAGAATAGACATTACACAGCTTATGATGCTCAAAATGCAATTTCATTTGATCATTTTCTCAATTTGATTGGTATTAATAGAATAGTTCACAAAAAAATGCTGGCAGAGGTTATGTCCTGTTCCTCTTTCAAAGAGATAATGTAGAAGTATGCTTTACCTGCCCAGTAAACTATCAGTGCAGTGAGTCAGTGGGTTCCACCAAAAACATCTTACCAATGAAACAGCTGTGTTTCTCTGTCTACTGTGAAGAAGAAAACCTATGAAGAGTCTTCTTAATTTGTTCATTTCTTTCTTGTAAGAAGAGCTTTCATTACCATTTGCAGCAATATGCCTCACCTGAAATATCAGCAATCAGAGCTCCACCCCACTAGTGTTAATTCATTTCTGTTCATACCAGCTGACACAGTTACCTGCCTAGACCTGGCAACAGCATATTACCTGTGTCAGCTGTTCTCATACTATTCTCTGTGGATTATTGGTGGGATACAAAGCACTTGCTGTTAGTCCAGAGAGAGGCTGGCCTGATGGCAGTAAGTCAGTATTCAGTTCTTAAGAAACTGTAGCTTGACTCATGCAGTTTCCTCAGGTGCTGAGTGTCTGCTGTGCATTCCTCTGCAATCTATGGGAGCTGCATAGTCTTTCCAAAGAGCATGTGTGTGAGTGGTTTAGATATAAGCCCAGAGCATTAAACTAGGCATTTCACTTGTACACAGCACCCTGGTATAACAGTCAGGTATTTTACCTGAGAACAACCCCCATATGAATGCTTCCTAATTTCAAGTAACTTGCCCTATATACCAAGTTTGTGAATATCTAGTACTCACTTGGATCATTGGCTTTAGGCAGCTCCAGTGTAATCCAGATTGCCTACTCCAGATGGGACCCTGAACAAGTTTGCTGTAGTTGTCCCTTAACTGTGCTGTTTGGATTGCCATGCTGTTATAAGTACCCCAGCCACTACTGCTATGTGGGCTCTTCTTCCAGCTAGGATGCTGATGGAAAAAGAGACAGTCATTAATGATCTGAGCTCAAGTTTGCATAGTTAGTAGTTCCACTGGTCACGGGCATCTTCTCCCTGTGGCCTTTCCCAAATTAGCCACACCCACTTGTCAGTGGTGCTTAGTTATCCTTACTGCAGGCAATGGCTTAGAAGAGCAGCTAGGTGTATTGTCACAACAATGGTTGGGCTGGCTAATTGCTTATTTCTTTGGGTCCTGTACTGTCATATTTAGTTATGGATGATGGAAAAAGCATGCAGTGTAAAAGCAAACCAGGACAATATCCAGCACTAAAGAGGCAGAAAGAAATATAATAGGAGATAATAAAGATAATTTTTTAGTATGGTATGTTTTGTCTGCTGCCTGGATTGCTCCCTGCTCACACCCTTGTGCATTTCCAATATGATACAGCAATGGCATCTACCCTAGTGTTGGCCAGAGCATCTGCTCTTATAGGAGACAGTAGCTAGAGCTGGCTGAAAAATTTTCATTGACTCAGTTTTCCAGTCAGAAAAGGCTTAACTGTTGAAATCTCTCATTTCCTTTTTACGGCATCCTTAACAGCACCATGATGAGTGTGCTTTGCCCTGCTCTGTGTACTTCACCTGCTCTACAAGTTTTGTATCACATATTTGGCAGAACCTGTTACTTGACTTGTAGTTCTGCAGTATTTATGGGGGCTGCTCCATGTCTCTCGCACTTAATACTTGCTTCAGCTGTTGATATTTCTCTGATTCCTGCTGTTTTGTGTGCAGACAGGCAGGCCTGTGTAGCTTCTTGTTCTCCACCCATTGCCTGCTTTGACAATCGGAATGCGTTCTTTGAAAATCTTGCCTCAATTTTGGGTGCTGAGCCCTTCTGAAAATTCCGGCCATAGCATTTGTCCTGTTTGATGTGGCCATATTGATGGTGACCTTAAAAGCTATAGTAGACTATGATCACCCTGAATAACTCCTCAGGTCTGATTTTTGACATGCACCCACTATGCCCACTGGTATGGGGGATGCTGTGTTCTGTGCTTTTGTTCATGAAGACAATGATTTGCATATAAGTAGTTTGCTGCCTACCGCTGGCTGATTACTGTTACAGCCTGGTATAAGTGGTGGAAGATTTATTTGTGCTCTGTGGCTGCACCCATTACTTTTCTACTAACATACCATAAATAGTCATTCATTAGCCTGTTCCTTTATAAGTCAACCGCCCAAGATGCTTAGGTAAAAATAGCAAAAACTGTATGACCCATTCATAAGCCAACCCTATATTTCAGGGGTTGGCAAACTCTGGCTCCTGGCCCATCAGGGTAAGCCACTGGTGGGTTGGGATGTTTTGTTTACTTGGAGTGTCTGCAGGCATGGAGCTCCTCAGCTGGAGCCATTGGCTGGGAATGGCGAACCGCGGCCACAGGGAGCTGAGGGGCTCCATGCCTGCAGACGCTCCAAGTAAACAAAACCACAAGGTATTAGATATTCAATTCAATGATTCCACGGAGTGTAAAATCATCAAGTTTTGATGTAGACTCATTTATAAGCTGACCCCTGCTCTTCAATGCATCACTTTTTTACCAAAAATATTCAGCTTATGAATGAGTATATATGGTTGTTTTGATTTATAGTGCTTTCTGTACTGGATGAAAAACTACATTGGTCTAGACTTTGCTATGGTGTATGTCCTCTCATGATCGTTTTAGTGCAGTGCTCATTGTCTGCATGGCAGTGATGGATGCGTAGTTTACTTTCTTCTGCCTGTGTTAGAGGTATCTACCTTACATATATTGGACAGCTTGGTCATCTATTAGCTTTTGCTATGAGTAGGAGTTCCTACTGTATGCAACTTTCCTTCCTTCTGTTCTCTTTGAAAGTGCTCAGAATGTCATCCACAGCCTTTCCTATTAATGGACACGCTACCATGATCTCTATTAATACTGACTTGTTTGTGAACTCCTTTTGCCTATGTTCCTGTTTGGCCCCATCTTTATCCTGCCATGAGTAATGTAATGGTGTATTTTACCGTTTACGTTTACTGGCATGTGGATTGTTGCTTGTTCAACCTTTCCCCCCCATCCACAGATCTTTTATGCTGTTCTTGGCCCCACTGAACTACTGCAGTGTATAAAGTCTAGTGGCTCTTAATATGTTTTTCTTCTTTAGGTTTCAGATGTTAAAACTGCTGATGAGAGGCTTATTCAGAATGCCATTGACTTTCAAAGCATGGCCATGGATCCTGAAGACAAATGGCTCCAGAGGTCACACCAATTAAAGGTTCCTTTTTGGGTGGAATATGAATCTGGTTTTGGGAATCTATAATGCAAATAATCATGTTCTTGATGTTTTTTCACCTCTAAATTTAATGTATGGCAGATTTGTTAATTTTTTCCCTTTCTTAATATTACTATTTCACAATTCTTTTAATGGTTTTCATCTGAGACTCTCTGAACACTTACAAGCATTGCTGTTAATCATTTACAGTGCACCTGCAGTGTGCTAAACTGCACATCAGTTATGCCTCCGACCTTTGTAAATGCATTCATCATTTTACAGATGGACAAACCATAGTATAAAGAGAGATTAAGTTTTTCGCCCAAGGCCACATAACATGTTAGGAATCCTAGCTCCCAGTGCTATGCTCTAATAGACCATATTTTTGCAAAAGAAGTAGATAACTATAATTATATATATGAAGCTCTACCTCTCTAATACAATGTCAAAGTAATTAGTTGCTAAAGTAAAATAGGTATAGAGATGTAAATATCTTCTTGTTCTACAAGTCTTGTGCACTAAAATCCATCACATACATTAAGCATGGAAGAAATGGACTAGATGATCTCTTGAGGTCCCTTCCAGGCCTACATTTCTATGATTAAGTAGCGTATAGTATCTGCTTTCATAACTATTTATCCTACTCTGTAAATCCCATGACTGCCTACTAACTGTCCAACTAGATAGGTAGCTAGCGGATTTATAGAGCAGGAAAGATAGTTATGAAAGCAGAAAAATTATGCTGCTTGATCTATATGATGGATTAAATCCACAATATACCTCCAAGTCTCAAGGAGTCCTGGATTTAAAAGGTCAAGTCTCTTTAGGATTATATGATGCTACTGGCCCATAAAACGAATACATCCAGTGCTCACTGTTTTTGGTGGGTTGCCAGGGCTTCTTAATTTCATTGTTGCATTCCAAGTTCTTTGGGGAGGGAGGATGCTGGTCTCTATCAGGGGGATGTTTTAAGACAGAAAATGTTTACAGGTGGAGGGGGGTGCACCTTAGGGTCTGTCAAGCTAGGTAGTTACCTAAAATTGATAAATCTAATAGATGACTGACTGCCTTTCACACTAATGCAGTGAAATAATTACCTCTTGGAATAAGGCAAGAGTAGACCAGGTTTCATCACTGACAAAGCTATAAGCACTTTAACAGTACCTGAGAAAGTAGAATCCAGCTAGAACAGATGTGAAAACTATTTTTGGTAGCATCAATAATTAATTTAGTTTGCTGCTCAGACTATAGTCGAGAAGGAGAATGTAAGGACCAAGAGATTCATTTTGTTCCTTTGCTCTTACAATAAAGAGCAATGCAGCTGTAATGTGGAAGATTGTAAGTGGAGTACAGTATTTGAAAGATATGTAATTAGGCATAAATAAGGAATGGAATCATCAGTTTAGGGTAAAAATAAACAGATTATGCTCTGAATAAGACCAAAAATAGTCTCAAACAGATATAAAGGCCAACAGCACCTGATTCTCTGTATCAGCAGAAAATTCTCCTAAAGTCCTGGCTGGGATGATTTAGTTGGTGTTGGTCCTGCTTTGAGCAGGGGGTTGGACTAGATGACCTCCTGAGGTCCCTTCCAACCCTGATATTCTGATTCTAAAGAAAATAAACATGCAGTAAAAAGAAACAAGAGTTAAGCAGTCCTAAAACAGAGTAGAAGGGGAAAGAAATTTGTCCCTAGTTAAGGGTTGGCATAGATCACTTTCCTGTTGGAATAAGAGGGGAACCAAGGACTCGAGTCACAATTCACTCCTTGGTCAGCTCCTGAGCCATCACAGTTGTGTCCTATTTCTTGTCAGGGCAGACTGTATTGTTACAGTTTAGGGTCTAAAAATAATAACCAGAGTAAAAGATAAGTGTTAATGTTCATTGATAACCTTAGCTGAGAATTCTCATTTGTATTTGATTGAGTTCTGTAACAATCTTGTTCTTTCCCAGTTGTTTTTACAAGTAGGGGAAAAAATTGTGATCTTGATTTAATTAATGAAGGTCTCTATTTGGCAATTTAGGAGAAGTGTAACAGTGACTTTCTCAAAGAGTGCTGGAGTCAAAACAATAGGGATCAGCAACTGAAGGATCTTCCTATGCAGCAATTTCAGCCATGGAACAGACCACTTGCTGTATAGGTGGGACAAAACCGAGCCTGCAACAGTCTTATGGTACTGTGCTAAAGCCCTGCGGCCTGATTCTCCACTCCACTGCGCCAGTTTTACGCCAGGTTTCATAGATTTTTAAGGCCAGAAGGAACCATTAGATTATCTAGAAAGTCCAACAACCTGTTTTTCACCGATGCATGTAGTCCAGAAAGAGATCCAGTCTCAAACTGAGAAATTAAGAGATAGAGAATTCACTACTTCCCTTGATAGTTTGTTCCAATGGTTATTCATGTTCACGGTTAAATTGTGCCCTATTTCTTGCTTGAATTTGTCGGGCTTTAACTTTGTTATGCCTTTCTCCCCTAAATTGAACGTGCAACCTAACTTCTTACTGACCTTATAAAAACCAAGATGTTCCAGGAACATGTTCATGTTTTGTTAGATGCTGTGTGAAGTTCTGGCTTGAGGCAAGAGCAAGGAAATGCCATGGGAAAAGGGGAGGAGAGAGTCTGGAGTTTTCCATGATTTGAAATCTTCAAGTTGAGACTGGACACCTTTTTGAAAGATCTGGTCCAGTTCAGCCAGTAGCCATTGAGCTGGATGCAGGAGCTACTGGGTGAGACTTCCCAACCTGAGTGATGCAGGAGATCCCGACACTCCCCCCAGGGATATTTTTCCATAGGAAAGATGGGCTTTTCTCCATTCGTTCCATGTTCCAGGCTGCAGCATTCCCCAGTGAGGAGCTTCTGTCACTTTGGAGAGAGGTTCCCAAGCATTTCTTTGGCAGCTGGCACATGTCACCAGACAGAGACCCTGCCCCTGCTCCAGCTCTGCTCAACCAGCTGTTTATATCTGCTTCTTGGTGTTGAAACCAGTCTGTGAGGAAGCATTAACTGCTAGACTATTGGACTGTCTGCCAAGATAATGCCACTTCAAGTCGACCAAGTTAGGCTGGTATAAAACTGATGTAACTGAGTGAAAAGTCAGGCTCTCCTGGTCTTTACAGGGTCATTCCCACCTGTTTTTACAGACTTTTTGTATGTTTAAAAGAGCTATAACATGGGTATGTCCCATCTGCACAGGTAAGATCAAACATTGTGACAAGATATCCTGATATAGCAGAAATTGCTCTGCAGCTGGCTCATAGTATAGTGGCCAACTGGGTCTATGTGACTATGAAGGGAGAAGTGTAAACATAGGGGGAAAACAAGATAAATATACATATTCTTCTTGCAAGCTTTTCTTCTCCTTCTTGTTTTTGTGTTTTCCTTCTCCTCAGAAACTTTCCCTCACATACAGGTGGCTATGAATCACAGGCTAAGCCCAGAATGTTTGTTTTTTTTGACTCCTAAGGGATTTGAACACCTAGTTCCCATAAATTTAATGAGAATTTGAGATTCAAATTGCCTAGCCTCCTTTCAAAAAAATCTCTGTCCTAGTTTCTGTATTAAGTTTATGCTGAAGTAGCTCAAACAGATTGTTTGTTTGAATTTCCTGCTGTTCATTTAAGGCAAGAAGCTGTGCTCCTTAAGAGAGCAAACAGCAGTTTATGCTATTATTCATGGTAAAAGATGTTCTGTAGATTTCAAATTTCTTAGTAAAGGAAGAATTTTACAATACTACTTGATCCATCTAAGTGGGAAAACAATGGTGTAGTCACAGTTTGTCCTTGGTTCGTGCTGAGACCCTGGGACCCTTCCATAGGTGGCACCATTGGTAAAAGCACTAATCATTATGGAAGAGGTCTAGCTAACGAATTATCATCTTGGCACCAGGAGTCAGGATTCCCCAGGGCTAAAGCTTTCACCAAAACATTCAGCTCTATATGTGGACTTAATACCTACCATTAAGCAGTTACTCTGAGTGCATATGCTATGTAGTGATTGCAAGTGTTGGTAACAAAAGAACCCTAGTGAGACTGGAGGATGAAATGGAGGATTTCAATTCTGATGAAGATTAAATGGACTGAGAATGACTTTGTATATTACCTTTAAGGAAACCTACATCTTGCCTCAAAAGGAACAACACCTGGTGCCTTAATTGGGAAGATGATAAATCTTAAATAAACCCCAGATTTCAAGTATGTTGCTTTGGGTAGTGAGAGAAGTCTCACTGAATTTTAATTCCTGAATTGTTTGTTTGTTTGCTGAGATACATGTTCCAGGATTTACAAGCACATGAATACTTGGTTTAACAATTGAAACACTTTAAACCGTGCACATTGACTTATTTCTTTATCCACTGCAAACAAGCCTAAAAAATGCACCCTTCGAAAAGGTTGTGTGTAATCTAGGCTGTGACTAGTGCTGTGAATATTAGCAGTAAGTAAAGGTTGAATAACTGGAATTGAGACTGCTACATGCAGACAATAACTCCAGGCAAGTCTCTTACTATATATATTGCTGTAACTTGCAATTCCAAAGACATTTAAGGACATATTTACACTAAAGTCACACTGGAAAAATACTTATTTCATCAGTCTGGAGAGCTTTTGACCAATAATATGTCAGAGTAAAGCTCTGCCACTAGCTCCGTTTACAGTATTTTAATTTTTACTGTGTGGGAGAGGGAAATAATTGGCTGCCTGTATTTTTATTTATTTCTACTAAAAAACAGACATTGACATATAATTAAAATCATAAACAGCAATAGCAAATCAGAAGTTAACGCCTTCTGTCCACCTCCCATTTCCAAATCTAGCAACAAAACAACCAGTACACAGAGCCAAATTCTCTGCTGTTGTAAATTGGCACTCCTCTATTGAGGTCAATGTGCCAATTTACGCCAGAAGAAAATCTGACTCCAAAATGGCTCCATTATACACTGGACCAGATCCACAGTTGGTATAAATTGAAGTAGCTCCAGTGAAGTTTACAGGTTTGCCACAGTTTACAGTAGCTGAGAATCTGGTCTACTATACATACAAATTAGTAAAGTAAAAACAAGACAGCTCTTCAGCATATGGTTAACCTTAAGTACATGCTCAAGTCCCACTGACTTCTGTGGAATTTAAGCATATGCTTAAGTGCTGTCCTGAATTGGGGCCTAAGGTTTGTGCATGTAGAGAAGTCCCTGAATGAAAGGTGGTGGTGCAGCAAAAGTATGTGTAAGTTTAGTGTGTTTGTCTCTTCAAGATATCATTTAATATGCATGCAAAATGATCACCTGAGAGTTTCACAATACTCTTTTTAGGATCACCAAAATAAACGGCCCCAGGCAGACAGAACAATATTAAATCGAGTGCTAAGAGAGAGATCTTTACCAGAAAATGATGTCCAGCATCTACCAGGAAGACTAGCAGAACCAAGATCTCAATATCACACACATCGCAATGTATCAGAATTTGAGAACTTTCATATGGATTTGAACTCTTCTGAGGTGCTAGAACTTGAAAAAGATGACAATAGTTCGCTGCATAATTGGTTACAAACAAATCCCTTCGTTGATCCAATTACTCCTTTCATTAAGGCTAGTTCAGCAGCAGATTGGGAGACACACTCAAATAGTTTACAAAATAATTCAGATCTTGTAAACCGGAATCAGAAGCAAATCTCCATGAACTTGGCTTCATCTAGGCACCATCTTGAACTAAAAACTCATAAAAATGCTACTGGGTTGAATTTATCTCCAGCATATATTAATGAAGAAAACAAGAAATATCAGCACAACTTCAGAAACAGACCTCCATATCATCAGCAACATTTACAGAATAGTTATGTTTTGGAGCCTCTTCCACCTGATGGGCACGCCATGGGTCACATGCTCCTAAACCAGAAAAGCATCATATCTACTTACAACGCTAATTTCCAAGAATCAGTAAAAGACCAAGTTTCAACTCAGAATCATAGAAAGCAATTTTATATAGACAAGAGCCGTCACAACAACTGTGTTACCAACAGCTTGTGGTAAGGACCCATGTTTCAAAATGTTATTAGCATAATGGTACATGAGGCCAAGGAAGTCATATTAGAGAAGGCCAAGGAAGTGTTCAGAAAAATCTGATACATTCCACCACAATCATTTATTCATAACTTATAGTTTGTTCATTAGTGTTTGATTTAATAAACAGTTTAACACTATTTTTAAGCTTTGATCTTAGTGTGTTTGTACGTGCAAGGACTACAAGATCAAGTTTAAGAATGGTAACTGAAAAACTGATATTAAAAGAGCAAAATAAAAAAAATCTAGTTGCATCATCCATAAACTGAGTCTAGAGGAGCCTGTTTGTACACAACTTGTTTATACCAAAACCCAGTTTATGGCAAGGTGGAGTGAAAATCCCAAATTGCTCCAGTGCAATTCAGTGCACTGCCGCTCATCTTTCAACACTTGTCTATACTGGTATTCTTCTTTAAAATCTTCCCCAATTGCAGGCCCACCAGAAGTGGTCCTAGTGTATATAAGGTACAAGCAGCTGTTTGCATTTTCACCAATCCTGCGCTTGCTCTGTTTATCAAATTCCCATCAAGGTCAAAGGTTTTGTGTGCCGAAGTTCTTAGAAGAATAAAATCTGAGACCGCTATCATGAAAGGGGCATGAGAGGTTAAAACTATTTATATAGAGCTTGTGTGGATTGATGGTAATAAATGAAAAATCTACTTTCAATGAACACAAAGGGCCTGATTTTCACCTACTTAAAAGGTCTGCTCCAAATCCCACTGAAATCAATGGATATCTTTTCATTGACTTCAGTGAGCTTTGGATCAGGCCCAGACTTAGCCTCAGTTGACTTCATGAAGTTATTCCTGGTATACATGGGTGTGTGAATGAGATCAGATTCAGTCACAAGTGGTCATGTTCACTTCTGACGTTCTGAAAGCTTGCATGCGTAATTCAAAGAGTTGAAAATGTACCCAGCATATAATATCTAAAGGTTTTCAAAATATGTTTGAATAGCAATGACAATTTCAGTTTACAGATTGCTTATTGGGCCTTTGCACTGAGGTCTGAGTAAACACAATTTCCTTCTTTCGTTTTGTTTTGTTTTAAAATTGAGGCCATCCCAATCCAAGCCACTAGCAGGCCCTTCTCCAACCACACAACTTATACAGACAATGGAACAACATCATCAAAAAATCTCTCTTCTGGAAGACACTCACCTTGCCGAAAGGCAGTTCTGTGGCTTGTTTCCACCTGTAATCCCAAGGGTAGAAAGTGACTCAGAGATTAATACAGCAAGGAGTGAAGGAAGCCGAGTGAAAATTAGTCGCAGCAACTCAGAAGGGTACCTGCTGCAAATGGAAAAGCAGAAACAGCTGAAAGAAAAAGGGACTAAGAAGGTAAGAAAATATGAGTGAGTTAGAAACCAATTTTATATTGCTGTTTCCTCCTCTGATTAAATTAGTACTTTGTGCTTGTTATCCATAGATCTCAAAGTGCTTTAAAAGGGGTATTATTCCCATTTTACAGAAGGGGAATTAATACTCCAAGAGGTTAAGTGACATGCCCAGCATCAAGCAACTCAGTGGCAGAAGCAGATTTGGAAAAAGAAAATAACTAGTAGCTGACCTGACCAACTCACTCCCACACTTTATATTCCAAGGAGTTGAAGCAATTCACCGCTGCATCTTTCCACTCCACTTTTCAGAGATGGTCACCTGCTAGAACACATGGGGCACTGTTGATCCTTTAAGTTATTCCTGTGGTAAAAAGGTTGAGAAAGAAGCCATTTGTATAGGACAGCAGGTAGTCAGGCCTCAAGTCTGAATAAGTTGTTATCCTCGTCATGCCTATTTGCCAGTCAGATCAAATCTCTTGGTTTCCAAGGGAATTCAAACTGAACAACATTAAAAGTTACAGGATTTGTGAAGCTAATGTTATAAACATTATTCCAGGTCTTCTGACAATCCCATTCTGATCACTTATTAAAACTGATCTCTTTGTCTCTTCTGTGTGTCCAAATTTCATACTGTAACCATTTAACGCTGATGTAATGGAACAGTATAAAGATGTCCTTGTACACCCATGACAAATTAAATGTTTAAGAAGTTAGCTGGTCTGCACTGAGAAATGCAGCTAAGCTGAAATAATTATTCATGTGCTTCATCTAGGAGGCAGTTTGTGTATTGCTGCTTGACTGCCTCTAAGAAGGGTTAGCTGGATTAAGATAGTAACTACAGGGCAGATTTCCTTCCTTTTCCATTCCCTGTGTTCAAGCCATTGTTTTTTGTACTTTTTTCCCCCCAATAACTTTCTCACAATTAAACGTCTGAAGAATATTGTGGAGAATTGGATTGTTTATGTCTCGCAGTACAACCCAGATTCTCACATTAAACAGAAGTCCATACAAACACACCAAGGTCAAATTTAATTCACACATGTTTTGGCTTTGAAAATATATTGGAAATTACTACAGCTGCTTGAGAAAAACCTGGATTAATTCCATACAGCTAAATGGTTAACTCCTTATATTAGCTTCAGTTTAAAAAACAATTATATAATTGTTCCATAAAAAAAGAGTTCAGATACTTGATTCAAAACAAAAGTCTAATATTTCTAACAGAGTATAGATTTCATTTGTTTGCCGGTTGGGTCTGACTTAAAACATCATCTGAAATACTTTTTTGCTGGTAGAAATTCTTTTGGTATTTCTGTAGCCACTCCATTATTAGAATTACTAAAGTAGAAGGCCAGAAAGAAAATAAAGCAAACCAGAGTCTGGATTATTAAGCATTTTCACTGGCACACTTTTAAAATTTTGCCCAGCTATGAAAGTTAATTGAGTCTCTTTGGAACAGATGTAACGAGATCCAGGAATGCCCAGCCCTCCCCAGACAAGCCAGAAAAGCACCTTATCCTGGAGCTAACATAATGGATGGTTAGAAATGGATTAAGATTAAATTCTGGTTCCCCACACAAACAACTAAAAAAAGGGTTTTGCACGGGGGATCAGCGCAGAGTAGAAGAGAAGTGAAAGTGCTCCCAAGCAGGAGGGTAGGTGCAGTGCCCTTGTGTGGGCTCGGTTGAGACCATTGCAACAAAAACATAGTATGTGATTGCACTAGCAATGACCTTCCTTTTTGCCTGCTCCAGCCAATTCACTGTAAAGGTTTTGTTCCATACTAGTACCGTTAATTTTTAACCTTTTCAGGTGAATGATTGCTTCCAACTAAAACGGGTGAAGGGGTACTGCTCACAACACTGTCAGGTGGCCAAATGAGATTCCATATAGCAGTATTACTGGGAAAAAGTAAACTTTGCAATCCCTAGTTATTAGGAACTGGGTTCAAAGTCAACCTAATTAGAAGGTTCTCGTGTTACTTATGGCATTTCTGAGAATGGAAGTATAAGGGCACTCAAAGATGCAAGAAGAATTTGACTAGCCTCATGGGAAAACAGTGTCTAATTGTCATGCATCACCAGGTTAATATTGTAAAGGAGAGTCATTTTAGAAACTATTCCATATTGTTTTCATGAGATAAAGGGAATCTCTGACAACAGAGCACTTTGTTGATTGGATTTATGAGCTGTGGGATTTTTTCCAAGAAGTTTATTAATTTAAAGCTACCTGGCCAGATTCTTCTCAGTTACATCAGTGTAAATTAGGGGCAACACTGATGACTTGAGTGTAAATCAGGAATAATTTAACTTGTGTAACTGAGATCAGAATTAAACTTGGTCTACCCAAACCATCTTCTAGAGCCTCTACCTTCATCCCCATCCCCAGGTCTTCTTCCCCTTCTTTCCATTCTGGGTGAATTCTTGACTCCACTGACTCTGGCCATTGATTTCAGAGAGTCCAGGATTCCACCTTGTGCCTTCTCTCCCCCCCGTCACTGAATTTGCTATCCCAGGCACAAAGGCTTTAGTTAGTTACCAGGAGAAGGATACATATGAACTTCTCTTTTATTACCGAAAACAGGGTGTTTTCTGTAGTTTTGCTACAGGGCTTTGTTCAAAAGTTCTGTTAATGTAATAACTGTCAAATGCATTGTGATTTTAAGCTGTTTAACAGAATTCAGCTCATGAAATGCAAGACTGGCAAATTACACACTGGAGGGGGTTTGCCTGTTAGTCATTCAAATGCCTACATAATATGGGAAATTTTTAAAGGAATATTATCACAGGAAATGAATTACATTCATTCAACCTTAAGTTTGCTCACTTTACTCATAAAGTAAGGTTGAGCATGAAACCCAAATTCTGCCCATCTTGTGCACATCCGTTACACACCGTCTTTAATTATGTTATCATATGCTGTAGTACAAGCGGAAATTATTCATGCACCTTAAATACACAAGCATTCATGTGAATGCTTTACATTTCAATAAACAGTATTTATTTTCAAAACTGTTTTCTGTACTCCCTGGCAAAAACTTTCAGAAAGGCAAACCCATTTTTCTCCTGTTCTGTGATTATACCTGGGAATGTAATTTATAGTAGGACATACCTGCTCAGGGTTAAGACACCTTTAAGACTTTTGCATTACTGAGGGAAACTTTTGCCCTCTATACCAACAGTTAAAGGAAGATATTTTTGATTCTGTCTTAGCCTTCTAGGCCAAGAAACTACATGAACCTGGATGTGAAGTTCGGAGGCCTTGGACCTGACTATGAAGCAGTCAGAGAGAAAGTAAGTGTCACAAATAGCATTTTGTCTGCCTTTTTTGTCACAAAGTTATACCAAGTAACCTGATGTAGAATGCACTGGAGATGAAAGCACAGTTGATAAAGTAATTAAAAACTGCCTAGTAGGTTATGCCCTTAACTCAAGCTAAATATATTAAATTCCAAAGAGGACCGTCCTCCTGAATGTTAGGAAAGCAACGAGTACATAGATGGGCATTACCATCAAATAAATGATAAGGATAATGTTCTGGTCAGGCATCTGTTAACCACGCCATTCATGAGTCCAGCTAAGACAATAAAACAAAACGAAACACTCAGATCTTTTCTACCAGTTAGGTTAAGAAGTAGCCCCTTTTTTTTTCCATGTGCATCTCTCTTGCCAGGTGCCCTCTCTGATCCATATAAACAATATTGATGCAGGTCCATGGCCACCTAGCACGTCTTGCCTGTCATTAGGCTACACCCCATCGCTCTTTGGAATTTTTTATAGAACACTCAAACTTCCAGCTACCTGTGCTAAAAGAGACTCTCCTTAGCAATACAGGGTTTGTTACGCAGTTGAACAATTCTGCTTATCCGTTAGCACTCATTCACACTAGCCAGTTCATTGCAAAACTATGTATAAATATGTGCTAGATTTAAAGACCTGGTTTTCACAAAACCCACAGGTAATTTTTATAGATTCGTAAGTCAGAAGGGACCACTGTCATCATCTAGTCAGATATCATGCATAATATAGGATAGGATTTCCCTGAATTAATTGTTCATTCAAGTGGTTGAACGAGAAGATCTCAGTTAGAAAACCCATCAGAACCACTGATAAGTCATTCTAGTGGCTAATTACTCTCATTTAAATATATACACCTTATTTCTAGTCTCAATTTGTCTAGCTTTCAACCACTGGATCAACTTTCAGTCATTAGAGCTTGTTATATCTTTGTCTGCTAGATTACAGAACCCTTTACTATCAAACTTAACTATAAGGCATGTTTTCAAATCCTTTAATTATTCTTGTGGTTCTTCTCTGAACTCTCCCCAATTTTTCATCAGCCTTCTTGAATGGTGGACACCAGACCTGGACACTATATTCCAGTAGCTGTTACACCAGTGCCAAATACAAAGGTCATATAATCTCCATATTCCTCTCAATATTTCTCTGTTTCTAAATCCAAGAGTCACATGAGCCCTTTATAGCCACAGCATAGCGCTGGGAGCTGATCATCAGTTGATGGGCCACAATGAACCCCAAGTCTTTTTTTCAGAGTCCCAGCTTCCCAAGACAGAGACCTCCATCCTGTAAATATGGCCTACATTCTTTGTTTCTAGATATGACCTTTCATTCAGCCATATTAATACATGTATTGATTGCACCTAGCTTGGCAAGAGAGCCAGATTATTCTGTAACAGCAACCCATCCTCTTCATTATTTACCACTCCCCCAATCTTTGTGTTTTCTGAAAACTTTATCAGTAATGACTTTGTTTTCTTCCTAGTCTTTACAAAATTATTAAATAGCATAGAACGAAGAACAGATCTCTGAGGGACCCCATCAAAAATCATCCGGTTTATGATTCTCCATTTACAATTAGATTGAGACCTAACCCCACTTCAATAGGTGCCACTGATTTTGTATCATTCTAGTTTCTTAATCAAAATGTCATGTGGTACCAAGACATCTACATTTATTATAACACCACTATATTGTAGTAGCACATCCTCACCTTGTGGGCGCCCCCTTGTCTCTGGTAGCAGAGTTGCATGGAGTCCTTGTCGATCTCCTCCACCTGGGCTGTCCTTTGGACCTGCAGCAGCCTCTCTCAGTCTGTGTCTTCTCCTGACTCTCCCTCTGGGTATTCTGTGGCTTGGCCTTCCAACCAAGTCACAAAAAATGTAAACCCCTGCCAGGGCAGCAAGAGCAAGTCCAAATAAAAGTCCACACAAATCTTCAAACTAACAGCCCTTCCGCCCCTCTTGGGCTTCACTTGTTAACTCTACCTCAGGGCTACCCCACCAGGAGCCTCAACTGCTAGTGCAGTTTGCTCCTCTGCTATTTCCTGTCTATTAAACCCTATCCCAGGGCTTCTCTCAACCAGACAGACTTGTCTTCTAGGCAGTCTCTCTTAACATGAGTTCCCTCAGTCTGTTT
The DNA here is from genome assembly GCF_003597395.2 of Chelonoidis abingdonii. Classification (NCBI taxonomy): domain Eukaryota; kingdom Metazoa; phylum Chordata; order Testudines; family Testudinidae; genus Chelonoidis; species Chelonoidis abingdonii. Next base: position 11,385,580 of record NC_133786.1, on the reverse strand, counting down.
GTTAGGCCTAGCTCTGCCTCCTCTGGCCAGGAGGCAATTAGTCAATCGCCCCTCCCAGGTGCAGAACGTGACTAATTGGGGTTCTTTCCCTGGCCTTGCAGATGATGGAGATTATGCCCCATCACATACTTTTATCAACCCAGCTTGTAATCTCATAAAAAATAGAAAACAAGTCGGTTTGAGAAGATCTATTTTCCATAAACCTGTGCTGAGTAACATTAATTATATTATCCATCTAAACCAGGGATCTCAAACTCAAATGACCATGAGGGCCACATGAGGACTAGTACATTGGTCCAAGGGCTGCATCACTGACACACACACACACACTCTCTCTCTCTCTCGTGCCCCCAGCCCTGCCCCGACTCCACTTCTTCCATGAGGCCATGCCCCTGCCCCACCTCTTCCCACCGCTTCCCCCCATTCCAAACCCTTCTCCAAATCCCCGCCCTGCCTCTTCTCTGCCTCCTCCCCTGAGCATGTGACCTCCCACTCCTCCCTCCTGGAAAGAACAGCTGTTTGGCAGCGGGAAGCACTTGGAAGTAGGCAGAGGAGAGGGGACATGGTACACTGGGAGGGATTGGGAGCGGCGGGTGAGGGGAGCTTGGCGGCCACAGGAAATAATGGGGGGGACCCCACAGGGAGCTTGCCGGGCCACGTGTTTGAGACCCCTGATCTAAACTCTTTATTACAGTCTCATATCAGCCATTCCATTACATTGTGGAGGATCTATGTCCGACTGACAGCCTACCATTACCAAGGTCATCTAATTTACCTTTTTTTAAAATACTGCCACAACAGAAGTGTTCTTCCAGTGCTCTGGATCTTCCCCACTGTGCTAAGACTTGTTCACTACCAACATTAATAGTCCAAATTTCCTTTGATATCATGGATATCTGTCCAGAAAACTCATGCATGCACATAAAAACGAAGAAGTGTATAATAGAAGGAGAGACAATTATATCTTTGATAGTTTCATGCCTCTAGTTTTGTAGTTCCCAGAAGCAGGTATCCATTAAAGGAATTTTCAGCAGGTGAGTATACAACTGAAGGCAAGTCCAAACTGCTTTGTTCTTTCTGTGGTAGTTGAAATGTACATGAATGACTTTAACATGATTGAGCTGCACTGTCATTCACAGTCCAGAAGACAGTCTTATTGAACCTTGGAAGAGAAAATGAAAGTAAATACAGTTAAGTAAGTGCAACAGGGAAGTAGCTGAATGCACATTACTCACTATTAAGCAAACCTCTGATCTTACCAAAGAGGAGATGATTGTCAGAGAGAGAGTCTGAATGAAAAATATCATTTGACCTCTTCACTGCTAGTGACTTTACTAGTTACATTAAGCAGATGTACATCTCAAGTGCTGCAGAACATATCCCGCGTGCTTTTGCACCTCACTGATAAGACAACAACTATTTATATTTATATAGCGTCCTTCACAGAAATATCACAGAACATTGCGTAGCTAAAATGATAAAATCAGCAGCCCTTTGACAGTTTAAAAGCTATAGTGATTTCTTCAGCCTTGCAGTAAATGAGATAGATTGGTCATCTCAAATCTATATCAATAGAAAGAGATGCATTGCTACAAAATGGCCTTCGTCCATACAGCAGAGGGTTCTGTCTCTTTTTAACACTTTGGCAACACTTGTATAGCTTGTCATGCCAATAAAGTGTTATTAAATTACAATGGGGGGAAAAATGAATGTTGACACCAGCTCCTAACTGGGGCAAACTAAATTACCTTGCTGAGCCTGAGAGTAACAAATGGTTGGAAACAGAGACAGAAAATGAGTGAAATAAATGGACTACAGTTATTCAAGGCTTTAAATGCAGTAGAAGGACTTTAAAAATCAATGCAAAACTGGACAGGTAGCTAGTGCAACCATTTTAGAATGGAAGTAATATGCTGAAATAGGTATGTGGTAATAAAGATGCAAACTACTCCATTTTCAAGTAGCTGCATCCTCAATATAACAAAGGAGGCGCTCTTGAAAATAAAGAATTACAGTTCTCTAACCTTGAAAAACTAGATTTTTAAGAAGATCTTGCTGAGCAATGATTAGTGGCATTTTAAACAGCCTCACGGGCGTAAATGGGAAAGTCCGGCAGTAAAGGGGTTAATAAACTGGTCCCTCAAAACTTTAAATAACCATTAAATTTTTCACTTGCCAGACAGAAAAGTTAAATAAGCAAAAGGAATATGCAAAGCAAGTTAAGGAATACAACATGAAGAACATTGCTACTGCGCAGAAACCACCAGCAAAACCTCCAATCAAGTCATCATTATCAAGACATAAGGTCAGACTAGAAAGCATCTCATTAGATGGGGCTCGAACTCTCATTAAAGTGAGAGGAAGAGGACTTGAGAGACTGGATTCTGCATGTGTCCATGGGCCTCCAAGAACCATGGAAAGTGAATTCCTAGAAAAATTTTGGGTTGGGTGCCAAAAGAGGTCTCCCACTGCCATTTTTATAGCCTTTTAAAACAATCCCAGACACTTCTAATACGGAGAGTTCCTCAAGGTCAGTTACCTATTAATTATTTTTGTACAATCCTCATTGTATTCCTTCTCTTGTCAAGAAATTTATCAGCCTTCAAACTAACCAGAAATGAAATTGGAAAGGGACTCCATTTACGTTAGTCTAAGCTTTGATTTTAAAGTCTTCAGGAGTATCTCAACATCTTATCATTCTAGACCTTTTGTAATGTACATTTTGGGGAAGGAAGGGGGGTCTATTATAGAATAAATCTCTGCTTTCTGAAACCTGCCACATTTAGGCTATGAGGAACTCACTGCCACAAGGTATCACTGAGCCCAAGAGCTCAACAGGAATAAAAAAAACAGAATTGATATTTATAAAGGCTTGTGAGAATATACAAAATTATAATAGTAAATAATATTTTTGTTATAAAAAGTTTTGGAAGAGATATAAACCTGCATACTTCAAGGCATAAGGCAACCTCTAACTCAGGGATCGGCAACCTTTGGCATGCAGCCCATCAGGTAAAGCCACTGGTGGGCCAGGATGGTTTGTTTACCTGCAGCATCCACAGGTTCGGCTGATCGCAGCTCCCACGGGCTGCGGTTTACTGTCCTAGGCCAATGGCGGCTGCAGGAAGTGGCACTGGCCGAGGGATGTGCTGACCACTGTGGAGTTTCTTGTACCTGCCTCTAAAGCATCTGGTACTGGTCATTTCAAGATATGGAATTATTCCATCATTAATCTGATCTAATATGAAAATTCTTATGTTCTCTTGCCATTTTAAAAGTGTTGTTCTGATTTTGTTGTTAATTTCAAACTTCTTTCAATCTTTATATTATTAGGCTCTGGAATATGCTAAGAAGATTGCTAAACCAAAACCTTTCTCAGCAAAACAGTCAGATGAAGAACCAAAAGAGGAAAGAACTCCAGCACATACTTTAAAAGGACAGAATTTACCTCAGATTTCCTCACTGAAAACTCTGCAAAACAGGCATGAAATAGAGAAGCAAGTTGTGGATGCTTTCAAAACCCTTCATATTTTATAATAAGTTTGAAATTATTAGGGAGCTGTAGAGGGTAGACAGTATCTGAACTGTTTACATGGTGCATTAAATTATGTATGTTTCACAGAAAGAGAATTTCAGGTCTCCACTACTTAAATAAGAGCCTCTACCATCAAAAAAAAAATCGATTTCAAAAGGTGAAGTATTTTCAGATCAATTGCCCTTATTTTAGTCTAATTTTATTATAGCCAAATTATTATTTTTTAAAGCATAAACTTTATTTTAGAATTGTGCTTCTTTTTATTCTATTGTTTCCTTCCTTGGAATATCCTGATTAAGTTTCTGCCTTTTTCTGAGCAGTTATCCAGAAAGAGTGTCGAGTGGATTTAGGTGCCTGCAAGGTTCAGTAGGAGTTTTGTGAATTGCAGCAGAACCTAAACCTGGGACTTTGATGCCTAAATGCATTTGTAAATCTTGATCTGTATGTCCTATTAGCCTTTCCCAAAATACTCGTTCTTTTTATGCTGTGAAATCAACCTACAGCTACTTACTAAAACATTTTTTATATTTTACATAATGAACTTTTAAAAGTATTTCCATCAAACCTAAAAACCATCTGAGTAACTCTGTGGATGTGTCTATCATTATTTCCCTTAATATAACTTGAACTGAAATTAAAACAAGACCATTTCCATGATGCTCACTGAGCCATTGACCAAAGAGACATGAATTAATGATAAAATATTTTAGTTCTGGCCCACGTTTCCATGACCGAGAGTAGACAGGTGTCAGAGATGTTAGCAGCAGTATATGATTAAAGAGTACCTTGTGTGTATATGGTGCTTTCCAAACACAAGCCCTAGACCCTGCTCCAGAGCAGCTTACTGCTGGTTTTAGACAGACAAGTACAATACAATGGTAAAATAAGAGAGACCAAAGATGGCAGAGGAAGATCTGCAGAGGAGGCTTCACTTACAGAGAAGGTAGACAGGTTTCAGAGTGGTAGCCGTGTTAGTTTGTATCAGCAAAAACAAGGAGGAATCCTTGTGGCACCTTAGAAACTAACAAACACATTTATTTGGGCATGAGCTTTTGTGGGCTAAAACGCACTTCATCAGGTGCCTGGAGAGGAAAATACAGTAGGAAAATATATATAGCAATACATGAAAAGATGAGGGTTGCCTTACCCAGTGGGGAGGGGTCAAGACAACTCAATTAAAGTGGGCTGTTATCAACAGGGTGAAAAATCACTTTTGTAGTGGTAATCAGGGGGGCTCATTTCAAACAGTTCAGAAGGTAGAGAGAGAAGTGGGATCCAAAGCCTCCTGAAATCAATGGAAATACTCTCTCTGCCTTAAATGGGCTGGGGGGTGGGAAGCCATTCCAAATATAGCGGCATCACGAATAAAGCCATAAAGCTGAGAGTGGGAGAAGGTGACAAAGGAAGCAACTGAGAGGATTTGTAGGAGCACAGAGTGAGTAGCAGGAAAGAGAGTTGGGATGTAGAGCAAGGCAAAAAATGTGAGGACTTTTGAAGGTGAAGACGGAGAGCTTGAACTGGATGCGATAAAAGAAAAGAAGCCAGATTCAGCATTGTCCCATGGTCAGGGCACTGGACTAGGGTTGGTCACTTGATTTCTGTTTACAGTTCTGCCCCGGACATGCTGTGTGACCTTGAACAAGTCACTTCACCTCTCTGCACATGGGTTCTGCCCCTGCTACTCCCGCTCAGATCCCCTGGATATGTATTCAGATGGCTAGCGCAAGCTGCTGCCTGTTCCCAGCTATCCTGCTATCTTTAGCACACTAGCTCAAGCAGAGCTAGACTGTGCATATCTGTTTGAGCTGGGAAGCACAGACCCAGCTGCAGTGTAGATCTGCCCTAAATATATGTAAAGTGCCAAGCACAGTGGGGTCTGATTTCTTTGGAGCCCTTATATGCTACATAAGAAAAGTAAATAGTTAAGAGATGTAAGGAGGGAAAGACGTGGTCAGAATGATGGGAAAGGAAAAGGTACTCAAGTCTTATAAGGAAAAAAGACAGAATTCTGACCCAGTCCCAGCAGTTAAGCCAGAGCTGATTCTTTCATGTTTTATATAATGCAGTGATCTCTAATTTTTCGCCCAACAATTTTACAGGTTTGGGACCTTAACAAGTTTTTAATTTAAATACTTGTGCCGGATTTAATTTAAAAGTAAAGCGGTACATCTTAAATTAAAAAGATGGAAAAAGACAACCACCTCATTGTATTACCTTAATATCTGCAACATTTTCCTTCTTTAAAACAAACAAAGAGGAAGCTGTTGTCAGATTGTCCAAGAATGAAGCCAAACTAAAACGCTCCCAATAATGAAGAAAGTAAAACATGAACCAAACACAGGCCATCAATAGTGATACAATAGTTAATTATGCAATTGTTTCTTCCTTATTGGTTATTGATTCATTGTCACAACATCACAGCAAGCCCAGGAGTTTAGAGCCTCATCTAGGGCAGGAAAATGCAGACAAGTAATGGCTCTTCATCTAGACAATCTGTCATTAGCTAGGAGTAGTTTGAAGATACACTGAGAAACTGAGCAGAACACTGAGGCTAATCAAGAATTACACTTTTGTTAGGAAACAGCCTTTAACAGATTAAGTGTAAGATAATAAACAGATGTGATTCTTATGATGGTTCTGCTTCTTTAACTGTGTAAACGAAGAATTAAATCCACAGATGAAACATGATAAGGAAACGCACAGAAAAGGAGTGTTGGAGAACACATACTAAGCATCTTTTTGAAAGTAGGCAATTTCTGCAGGTTCTTGTTGACTCTTGGGTTTGTTTTCATCATACATTATCTGCATAATAGATATAGAATCCTGGTCCTGACTCCATAGTTATGATTGCATCCAGGTTCCATCATAAGCCCTACCCCCAATATATTTAACTGTGAATATTTGGCCTGAAAATTGCCTGATTTACTCTCTGGGCAAAGGAGAATTTTCCTGACAAGTTTCAGAAGAAAAAACAAAAATTCAAAATTCACCTGGATTTGAAATTTTGACCGGTATCTTAAATTCCTTTGGATCCTACTAGCCACAAAATGCCTAGTTACTACTCCTTCAAACTTTCTGTGCAGTTAAATCACCTTGAAAACAAATGTGCGGGTTCACTTTAAAAAAAAAACAAGTTGTCGTTAAGGAAAGTCATTAACAATAGCTGGATCTAATCAAAATGATTATACTGCATGTGTTAGAGCCGAGGTCCGTAGAATCCTCTGGCCTAAGCAAAGTTTGGTCTTGTTGAAAGTGTGCAGTGGAAGGGTTAATTGGGGAATACAGCGCAGAGAGTGAATGTGAAAGGCTTAAGTCTCTGTGGATGTACTGAGTTTCTGTAAAAGGTAAATATGGAAATGAGTTCTGAGAAATATTTTTAGTCTTCTAATGGGTTAATTCGGGACTTTTGAATAGTTAGATGCAAACTCCTGCTAAGAGTTGAAGGTAATGTCACAAGTTAGCAGGAAGACCATTTTGCTTAATAAAGGCAGGCCATTGAAAGACTTCCGTTGACTTCTGTGGGCTTTGAATCCCACGTTAAATTATTGAAATCACTCCATGCTGTCAAACACTGGGAAACAAATAGCTCCTAGAATTGATAAGGAGTTAAGCATCAGTGCCATATGTCATTGGAAAGGTTGCTTCCCCTAGATTTGAAATGAAACCTTGATTACTTGGGCCTCGATTCAGCAAAGCACTTAAGCATGTGCTTAAAAGCTTTGCTGAATGATTACCTTAAAACAGGGAGACTTACAATCATTTTGGTCTATTTACCATAAATAATATGGAATCACTGGAAACGTGCATGAGAAAATTCTCTACCTAGAGGTCTGGTTCAGGTAATGTGCAAAACATTTTGCACTTAAAAGTACAGCAGCAGGCAACCGTTTTGCAGCTTTCAGTGGATCCAGGACAAAAATTGTCCCTTCTTGGATTTTGGATTTGCTCCCTCTTACCTCTTGGCCCTTCAGCTCTGTTTATCCTCAGGAGTCCCATTACACAGACAGTTCCATACCATGCCAGTTAGAATTGCTGTCCTAATTATATTTTTTAAATAAAAGGGTAACATTTTGAAGCATTTCTGGGGAAGGCCATAAACTTGTTGCCTCTGCTTAAAAGTGATAATCCCCCTTTAATACAAACCTGAAGCATCTATTTTTAATTGAACTTTTAGATGAATATCAAAGAGCTATTTATGCGTATCTAATATTTTAATTAGCGTATATTCTCAATTTAACCCATTAAATCCCCTTTGATGATCTCCATGTTTAGTGCTTAGCCCCAGATGCTAGAGATAATGAATACTGGACCTTTTGATTTAATGAGAACTTCTGCCTTTCTAGCCTGTCTCCTTTTGTATCCTTTTTTCCCCCTCCGCGCTATAGAATTCAGTTAATTGAAGGAGTCTCTCACCAGCACATATTAAAGAGTGGAAATTAGCATCCCTTTTCTGATTAGAAAATGCAAGCAGACATTTTCCCTTTGATCTCAGGATTGAGTTGAAGTAGGCAACAGCCCCCTGAAAATGAGCTGATGGCCTTATTATTAGGCTAAAATGCAGATGCGTCCATGTGTTGCAAAATGCTTAATGTCTTAATTGATCACCTTCTTCGCTGTTTGTCGTCCTGGTACCTTTTATAGATCATGTAAATTGGGGGGGGGGGGCATGCTTTGTTGTTTTTTTTTAAATAGTGACCTTTTAAGGAACATTAAAGGGCGCCCACCAATTTCCCTGCACCCCCAATACTAAAATTTTATCAATAAGCCCTGTAATTAATAGGATGCTTCCCCATGGCAAAACAATAAATAGTCGCATGAACACGATCATCTTGCAGACTATTTGCAAAGGACTGTATTTTCCCCAAGGTGAAATTTGAAAAGAGGTTATTTTCAGTGTGTGTGCAAAGGAAGTCTTTTGATCTGCTTTGATAGTCATGCAAATTCTTTTTGCACCGAACAGATAACAAGGGACTGCACAAGTAAGTGATGAGCATCCATCTGCTCAAAAGCAAAGGCCAAAACTTAATGTAATTCAAATGAGAAAAAGACAAAGAATTGAATAAGAAATTGGGTTGAAGTTTGCATTAAGCATTTGGGACCACATTAATGTTGACTTAGACCCTTACTTTCATAATGAAATCAATGGGACTATATGGCTATGCATAGAGTAAAGTGTTACTCACGTGAGTATGGGTGGTAGAATCAGGCCTTCAAACAATTAACCACGATGCATCCGAGATTGTGCCTCCTCTAGCTCTGTAGTGTAGTGGCGGGAAACGTTACAGCAGCATACCTCCTCCGCAACTTCTTCCAGGCTACCTTCATCAGAGTACATTATAGAGCTGGATCCCTTCCCTCCATGAGCCAGAGCTGTTTTGTGTGGCTGCAGTCACCTAATGGTGGTAAAATCAGCAACGTGCACTGAAACAACTTGTGGCGAGCTAGGACGCTTAGCCAGGTGGTAGGTGTCACCTTGCTGAGGTGGGGATACCTCAATGATATTTACATTAAGGATATCTAAAGAATCTCTCTCCCCCCACAAAAAAAGTAACATACTAAATCTATTTTTATTTCTTGAAGATATAATTGGTTTTATGCAAATATTATATGGGTGTAAATATCTGGAGTTCTCTTATATGTAATTATTCTTCCTACTGTGTCTTTTCTTGGTTTCCTTCAGACCTCTCAAAAACTCTCTTTTTTGGGGTCGTTCCCCTCCCCCCAGGTGGGTTTGATTTTTATAGGCAAAAAATATTGTGCTGTGAAGCTGAAAACGTGCCTGAAAAATTAATGTCATTAGCATGTGGATTTTTCACCACTGGAGATCGTGTATTTAACCAAAGAGACGATAAGTTCTGTTTTCCAAAAAATCCCATCTAACAGCCACATTCATCCCTGGCATACTCAGTGGAGTTGTCAGATTGCCAGCAAACTCAGTGGAATTACAGTACGTAAACCCATGATTGGGGCTCCCAGGCTGTATGCAAATACAAATAATAAATAAATAATCATTTGGCCTCATGTTTATACTTCATCGTATCTGAAAATTGGCACACAGATCTAAATTGAATACGGCCTCCCTGCACAACCGTTGCAAATGATGGTGAGACAAAAATGCAAATGCTTCAGCAGAGTAGGAAAATTCATTTCACAAGGAAATAATGAAACATAGAAATTCATGCCTGTCTTGAACAGAATTACACTGGGGCAGATTTGACTCAGATTGGATGTTTTTAGAAAACAAAGCAAACCATTATCCCTTGAGTATAGTAAGTGAACTGCAGTAGAGAGTAATGCCTTTACTGGCCTGTGGCTACAGGCTTACATCAGTGGTGTTATACCAGTGAAAAACTTGGACCAGTGCCTTACAGATCTTCCACCACTTCCCTTTGGAAACAAATTCTGCAATAGATGTGATCGCCAGGGGGAATTATTTCCTAATACTCAACATAAATACTCCTGGCACAAGAATAAATGAGTATGTGCATAGAGGGTGAGATATGGCGGTTGATTTGGCTAGAGAAGCGGCTTCTGTGAACATGGAGTGGTATAAAGGGACAATAAATGCAGCATCAAGCTCTACTGATGACAGCTGGCAAGAACAAGTTAAAGAAGCTAGCCTTACAGAAGAGGGCTGTTTTGAATGGAAGTGCTACTGAGCCAAAAACATAGATACAGCAGATGCTATAAAACTACCCAACAGCTCATGCAATCATTGATTGTAAGTGCAGAGAGGGCAGCTGCAGGTAATGCCATATGTTTAGCTTTCCACGTACCACGAGGATCACTTAAATCAATTTGCCTTGCCTCAATACCTATGGCAAAGCCAGCATAACGCATTGCAATGGAGAATTCAGTCCCCTTGGCAGTAGCAAAGCAACCACTAAGTAGCATTAGTGATAGATGGCAAAGTATAATAAAACACAGAGTTCAAGTGTCTTGCATTGGTCACAAAAATGAGCAGGTTAGTTAAACAGAAATCAAAAAGGGACAGTGCCAAAAGTGAAATCCCTGCAAGATGCATGGAAACTTTTTAAAGACACCATAATAGAGGCTCAACTTAAATGTATACCCCAAATTAAAAAACATAGTAAGAGAACCAAAAACATGCAAGGGTGGCTAAACAACAAAGGAAAAGAAGCAGTGAGAGGCAAAAAGGCATCCTTTAAAACGTGGAAGTTAAATCCTAGTGAGGAAAATAGAAAGCAGCATAAAAGCTGGCAAGTGAAATATAAAAATATAATTAGGAAGGCCAAAAAAGAATTTGAAGAACAGCTAGCCAAAGACTCAAAGTCATAGCAAAAGACTTTAAGAACATCAGAAGCAGGAAGACTGCTCAACAGCCAGTGGGGCCACGGGATGATCGAGATGCTAAAGGAGCACTCAAGGATGATAAGGCCATTGTGGAGAAACTAAATGAATGCTTTGCATCAGTCTTCCCGGCTAAGGATGTGAAGGAGATTTCCAAACCTGAGCCTTTCTTTTTTAGATGACAAATCTGAGGAACTGTCCCAGACTGAGGTGTCATTTGAGGAGGTTTTGGAACAAATTGATAAACTAAACAGTAATTAGTCAGTCACCAGGACCAGATGGTATCACCCAAGAGTTCTGAAGGAACTCAAATGTGAAATTGCAGAACTACTAACAGTAGTCTGTAATCTATCATTTAAATCAGCTTCTGTACCCAGTGACTGGAGGATAGCTAACGTGATGCTGTTTTTAAAAAGGGCTCCATAGGTGATCCCAGCAATTACAGCCTGACTTCAGACCGAGGCAAACTGTTTGAAAATATCGTAAAGAAAAAATTGTAAGACTCATAGATGAACATAATTTGTTGGGGATGAATCAACATGGTTTTTGTAAAAGGAAATCATGCCTCACCAATCTACTAGAATTCTTTGAGGAGTCAACAAGCATGTGAACAAGGGGGAATCCAGTGGATATAGTGTACTTATATTTTCAGAAAGCCTTTGACAAGATCTCTCACCAAAGGCTCTTAAGCAAAGTAAGCTGTCATGGGATAAGAGGTACGGTCCTCTCATGGATCAGTAACTGGTTAAAAGATAGGAAACAAAAGGTAAGAATAAATAGTTTTCAGAATGGAGAGAGGTAAATAGAGGTGTCCCCCAGAAGTCTGTACTGGGATCAGTCCTATTCAACATATTCATAAATGATCTGGAAAAGGGGATAAACAGTGAGGTAGCAAAATTTGCAGATGATACAAAACTACTCAAGATAGTTAAGTCCCAGGCAGACTGCGAAGAGCTACAAAAAGACTCTCAAAACTAGGTGACTGGGCAACAAAATGACAGATGAAATTCAGTGTTGATAAATGCAAAGTAATGCACATTGGAAAGCATAATCCCAACTATACATATAAAGTGAGGGTGTCTAAATTAGCTGTTACCACTCAAGAAAGAGATCTTGGAGTCATTGTGGATAGTTCTCGGACTACATCCACTCAATGTGCAGGAGCAGTCTAAAAAGTGAACAAAATGTTGGGAATCATTAGGAAAGGGATAGATAAGACAGATAATATCATATTGGCTCTATATATATCCATGGCATGCCCACATCTTGAAAATTGTGTGCAGATGTGGTCACTCCATCTCAAAAAATATATATTGGAATTGGAAAAGTTTCAGAAAAGGGCAACAAAAATTATTAGGAGTATGGAATGGCTTCCATATGAGGAGAGATTAATAAGACTGGGAATTTTCAGCTTGGAAAAGAGATGACTAAGTGGGGATATGATTCAGGTCTATAAAATCATGACTTTTATGAAGAAAGTAAATAAGGTGCCAGTCCTCTGAGGGCGTTGTGGACCAATGCCGATCCAGCCTTGGTGCTGGGGAGATAGATCGCCATGTCCCTGGTGCTGGGTGTGTTCCCGCCAGACTTGGTGCCTGGGAATGATGTCACGGAGATAGAGACTGGGAACGGTGCCGGGCACAGTGTCAGTCCGGCGACTGGAAGTGCCACATCATGGCGGGTTTGCCTCTGGACAGTACCAGTCTCAATGGTACCAGAGGCTTGCCCTTAATAACTGGGGGCTGAGCTGCAGTCATCTCTATGACATCTTTTGCAGCTTCAAAATCACCTCCACCTGGCACTGCCCTGCCAGAGAGTCATTGTGTGCTGGACTTGGAAGATGCCTTCTGGAGCGCTGGAGTCCACAGGGGCGACTCCTGCTGTCTGATAGATGGGTCCTTCCTCAGGTGCAGCGAAGCATCCCCTGGCAATCCCACAGCTCTCTGAGGAGAGCGCCCTCCCTCAGTCTTTTTATGTCACTTGTGGGACACCGGGGGAGTAGAGCGGTACCTGGCCGCTGCTCCCTGTTGTGGTGCCGGGGATCGCCGGTGACGAGAGTCTCTTGTACTAGAGTCCTTCCTAGGCCCTGAGTCATGCCGGAGCGCTCTGCACAGAAGCACTCAGGCCTAAGCCTTGGTGGACTGAAGCCGCTGGACAAAGTGCAGATTCCAGCAGCTGTTTCAAACAGAAATCCAGCTCCTTTTTTGTCCTAGGTTTAAAAGCCCTTCAGATTTCGCAGCGCTCGGTCTGATGCATCTCCCCCAGACACCTCAGGCAAGAGTCGTGGGGTCACTATTTGGCATGGGAGCGCAGGAAGGGGTAAGGGGATAGGAAAAGATCCCGCTCACAAACAGCTATACCAATTATAACTGTAACTATACTAACAACTAACAGCTACAAAACAAGAAAACAAGACGACCTAGGTAACTACACTAAGGGAGCACTTACAAAGCAAGCAAGTCATAGTTCCAATGGCCGCCACAGACGGTAAGAAGGAACTGAAGGGGGATCAGGTTGGCAGGGTCATATACTGAGCACCATGAAGGCGCCACTCCAGGGGCGTCCCCAGCCAACCCAACAGGAGCTGCTAAGGGAAAAAGTTTCCAATGATTGTGCAAGCAGCGCACCCACACACCTGATTGGAATCGACGTGAAAAAGCACTCAGGGAAGAACTAGGGGTCACCAAATGAAATTAATAGGCAGCAGGTTTAAAACAAATAAAAGGAAGTATTTTTTCACACAATGCACTGCCAACCTGTGGAACTCCTTGCCAGAGGATGTTGCAAAGGCCAAGACTATAACAGGGTTCAGAAAAGAACTAGATAAGTTCTTAGACTAGAGGATAGGTCCATCAATGGCTATTAGCTGGGATGGGTGGGGATGCTGTCCGTAGCCTCTGTTTGCCAGAAGCTGGGAATGGGAGACAGGGGATAGATCACTTGATGATTACCTGTTCTATTCATTGCCTCTGAAACACCTGGTATTGGCTACTGTCGAAAGACAGGGTACTGGCTAGATGGATCTTTGGTCTGAGCCAATATGGCTGTTTTTATGTTCTTTTGTCATACAGAAATACAAAGACAGAGAATAAAAACCAGGAGTCCTTCAATACCAGTCTATCTTTAGATAGAATATCCCCATCTTAAGCAGGTAGAACCAGAACAGTTATTCACCCTTACATAATTTTTTAAATCCATTTATATTAATAATTTGAATTATTTCAGTTGTGACTGTTCCCAGCACCATCCCTTCATTCCCCCTGCCACCGCCCTTGCTTGACATTTCCAATTCATTTAGAGTCTCTCTTTCTTTAAATACAGCACATATCTTTTTGTCTTCTCCTTTTCCAATAAAATGAGTGTTCCCACTCAGTATTTGTGTACAGTAATTAAATTCCTCCTTGATCTTCTGTTTTCAAAGCTGCACATGTTAAGCTTTTGAACCCGTTCCTCAGAGTAAGGCGTAAGGCCTGGGCTTTGTTAGGCACTACCCTAAATGATTTTCTGATCAACTCCTTCTTTTATGGCTTTGTTGCTCCAGATTCTCTATACTCTTTTTTTGTATTCAGGTTCTTATATTGCACTCAAAGCTGGGGTATCTGAATGCCTTTTGAGGCCTCTGGACAAGATTTTTGCTAGTGGCTGTTTCACGTGACATTTATTTGCTGGCTATTTAGGATCATAACATCACCACCAAGCAGAAGAGGAGTAATTTGTTCTATCATTTGTGCCCTGCAGATATACAGTAAACATTCTTATTGCAGTCAGAGGGGTTTTAGAACTCTTGCTAATGTGAGATTCTGTTTGACATGCGCCTTCACCTAGCTAAGTGTTTCAACCTTTTCCATCCCATACCCCATGTTAGCACAGGTAAGAGCTTTGGGGATCAGCTTTCTTTCTGACAATAAAGACCAGCAGTGTGGTCATGATGCCCTGAAGCCTGCTTGCGACCATCATCGGCATGAGGGCTCATGATCTAGCTGACTCACTCAGTTCTTTGGCTTCAAACATATACCTTCAGAGAAGTAAGCCTGGGGTAACTCTTCTCAAAAGAAGACTTACTTTCCAGCTTTGTGTTAATATTGGAGGCCAGGGGATCATGAAAAGCATTTTTTTAGAATCTGGGCAGGGGCCAAGGAAAGATGATTAGCTCAGGGCATTGCAAACAGCATACAAAGCCATCAACCCTAACTTATATCACTAGCTCAAATGAAATCCAAATTAGCAATGACCAATAGTTGTTAACACTGAGAGCTTTAGATAACCTACCTAAAAAGAAGTTGATGTTTTCAGTCCAGTAGAAAAATATCCCATGTTGATCACAACATATCAGAATCAACAAATGAATCAGAGGTCAGTGACAATGTTTCATGCTTTTTCTTGTGCAAGGACTAAAGTTATAAAAGATGGTTGGCAGACATCAGTTAGGACCACAATCCAACAGGACAGGCACCAACACACAAATGTCCTTTAAAAACTGCAGTCAGTCTAGCATTAAACATTTCAAGGCAGTCTGATACATATTATCCACTGAGTTGTTACAGAAGTTCCTTAAGATAGAAAAGATATGCCAGGAAATCAAAGAATTTTTATTGTACCAGTACCACAATCAAAGTGAGATGCTGGCATGTGCCAGCAATAAGAGCATCAGCCTTTGCCATTAAGTTTTTCCAAAAACTGGACATTGTGTAGCAAGAGGGGGGTATAGCAGAATAAGCAACCTCACTCAGATGAAAGGTGCATTTTGCATTATAACAGTACTGGAAGACAAAAAAGATTTGGCTTGGTACTCTAAGCATCAGGACTGAAGACTCCAGGCTGAATTAAAGGATCTGCTTTCCAGGAAGTTATACTCTTCCTAGCATAAATTTGTTATGCTTTTCCTAGTATGAATTCTTCTTTCCCCTTTTTTTGGTCTTGTTTCTTTTTCCTTTTCTGCAGTCAATAGACATTTGCTTTTGTTACCCCTCTAACCAACTTACGCTGTTCAAGGCTTCAAAAGCTCCATCTATTACATGTTTGTAAGACACCATGCACAACAATGCCCACTGCATGCATAACAGACTCTCCAGATCCAGGGGTTCATATCCCAGCAAGGCTTTACTAAGCCCTTCAGCCTTCCATGGTACATAATAGTTCATCTATTTTAGTGCAGCAGGAGGGGTTAAGGGGAAAGGATTCCAATGAGATCCTGTCTCTTCTGTATGGACAGGAAAGATTCTATGGCACGTGCACAGACGTGAGGGTTTGCTCTAGGCTCTGCAGTCAACATTTCCTCTACTGTTCTGCAGGTTCGGTCAATCCTCCTAACCCAAAGATATCTGAATTTCAGTGGCTAGCATGTGTAAATTGCTTCATAGAATCATAGGACTGGAAGTGACCTTGAGAGGTCATCTAGGTCAGTCCCCTGCTCTCATGGCAGGACTAAGTATCAGGATCCTTCCAAGTGAGAAACACTCTATAAAAGCAAAGTGGGACCTTACATTGTATGACAGGTTGCTGGGTGGACCCAGTGTGTATTTCTAATTCTTTGTTGTAGGGCTTCTTTAATTGCATTCTGTTCTAACTAGTCTGGATACAGTAGCTATAGCATTTATCCCTCATGCCACTTCAATAACATTTAAAATATTTAAGACAGAAATTTTGAATCACATTGTGGCACTTCATAAAATTGTGCTTTGTAGCTATACTCAGAGGACCACAACTAGCTGCTACCACTCAAGAACGATCTTGGCGTTATTGTGGATAATTCTCTGAAAACATCTGCTCGACATGTAGCCACAGTCAAAAAAAGCTAACAGAATGTTAGGAGCCATTAGGAAAGGGATAGATAATACTGGAAATATCACAATGCTATTATATAAATCCATGGTACTCTGACATCCTGAATACGAAGTGATGTTTGATTGCCTCATCTCATAAAAGATTATTAGAATTAGAAAAGGTACAGAGAAGGGAAACAAAAATGATTAAGGTCCGGAAGAGGTTCCATACAAGGAGAGATTAAACAGACTGGGACTGTTCAGTTTAGAAAAGAGATGACTATGAGGGAGTATGATGGAGGTATATAAAATCATGAATGGTGTGGAGAAAATGAATGGAGAATATTATATACCCCTTAATATAACCCAAAAAACAGTGGGTCATCTAATGAAATTAATAGGCAGCACATTTAAAACAAACAAAAGGAAGTATTTCTTCACACAACGCACAGTCAACCTATGGAACATATTGCAAGGAGATGTGTGATGGCCCAAAGTATAACCAGGTTCAAAAAATAGTAAGATATGTTCATGGAGAATAGGTCCATCCATGGTTATTAGCCAAGATGGTCAGGGATGCAACCCCATGCTCCCTACTCTTCTGACTTCCAGATGCTGGGACTGGATGAGTGGTGATGGATCACTCAATAATTGCCCTGCTCTGTTCATTTCCCTCTGAAGCAACCGGCAGTGTTGAAAAACAGGATGCTGGGCTAGATTTGTCTGACCCAGGATGGCCATGCTTGTGTTCACCCTTTCTCACCTTTCTAGCTTTTGCACATGCCACCTGGACTTTTTAAAAGGCAAAATGCCATTCTCCTCCTGCCCCAGTGAAAAGCTCCTAGCCCATTTATTGCAGTAGAGTCAAAAGTGTTCCTTTCCATCACATCAGTGCGTAGGAACAGAGCATCCCAAGAGACCCCAAACCCTTTGAGCAAGCACACACTATCCTCCAAAGGCTTTTTGTAGCTGCTTACCAGTGTACGACAGGAATAACTTAGCCCAGAACTGGAACCAGCCCTTTAAACCCTGCCCTCTGGATAGCATTATAAAAGGGGCTTTGCCAAGCATTGCCCTTTCTTAAAGGCCCCACAGGTTAAAAGTAACACCTCCCCCAGCTCTTACGGTGAAGTTCTCTCATTACTCCCACACAGGGAAAAAAGGTTCTAAGTATTCTGTGGTATTGTCCACCTTTCCCACGCAGGTAAGTGATGAATCCTTCCAATCCTAAACACCCCTTTCCTTATGAGTAATGCTGCTTTAATTTGATAGCTCCCTGTGAGCCGTCCTATTCTGGAATAAGTCACTTTATTCCAAAATAATCAATGCCCTCACAAAGCATACTAATTAGTCACCAACTGGTAACTTTATTCCAGAATAGTGTCTACAGCGGGGAGACACTGGAATAGTTTATTCCACAATAGCTATTCTGCTCAATTTCCCCCATATAGACAAACCCTAAGTGGCTGGAACAATGTTATTTAGACAGTTCCATAAATATACCTTGTGCTTTACAGACAAAGCCTAATGTCCCTGTTGCTAATCTGCATTGTCAGCCAAGTCATCTCCAGCACTTCAGAAAGTCTCTTCTAGTTCCAACAGGTGCAGTGTGAATGGTATTGTCCTTAGCTGATACAGGGGAAAAGATTAGGAGCAGCCTGAAGGCAAACCAGAAATAAGCCATTCTTGATGCAAAATAAGAGGATGTACACAAGAAAGTTGTACTTGTTTAATTAAACCAGTTTAATCCTGTGTGAAAACAAGACCAAACAGAGACTGCAGTGCAAACTAGTATGTGTCTCTTTTGGGTTACAGCACCCCATGTTCACAAGGCTTTATTCACTGCCTCAGTGTTCCTTATTCATGTGCACCTGCTCTCCCATTAACATCTCATTAGGGTACACACCTGCAGACCCTTTAGTTCAACTTGCTGCATTGTAGCCATTAATTCTCTATGTTATATTCATGAGCACATAGAGAGGACCTGGTGGTTCAAGTCACTTGGTAAAACATCATCACAGATACCAAACATTGTCAGTAGATTTAGCTGTCAGGATGATGTCCAAAGCATCTGTGCAGTTTCAGCTTCTCTCTCTCCTCTCCAGATAGTCCTGCCAAGTCAAAGCACATGAGCAGAGGGTGCTGTAAAAGAAGCTTACACACTGCCTCTGCTTTACCTACTTCACTCTCGAGGGCTATCCATCTAGCATCTTTCACCAATAACCTAGGGTCACGTCAGGGCTGAGTCCACAGAAGATTTGCGCTACTGGCCAGCCATATTTCAGGTATTATGATGCTACAACTGGATGTTCATAGCAGGCTGCAACCTTCTCCCTGCTGAAACTTTAAATTACTTCCATCCAGACGGACTACAAAGCCTTTCAAACAGAACTTGAGTAAAACCATTCACCACAAATACCCTTTTCTCCACTGGGGGATGCAAATTTTTCTCCACAATGCTTGTCCAGTTTGCAGTCAGAGTCAAAACAATTCAGTCTCATTCCCGCTGACCCAAGAAAGTTGGCAGGACATGCTCTTTCTACCACTGTCTCTGTCCATATGAAGTACAAGGTACATTATAAGCTGCCCTCCTTCCCAGAACTTGTCCTGCTTGGATGAGAGACAGGAACTCTGCCCCAGTCTGTAATACAAGCTCTAAAGAGAATGGCAGAGTTTTTCCAGACATCATCTGTTACCCCAGACCATTTTCTTTCTCTCAGCATCTACCTCTGTCATCCCCTGGGTGTCTTTGTCTGTCCCAGGACTTCTGAAGTTTGGTAGCTCCACAACTTCTCTCTCTGGCTTTCAAAACCCAGTAAACCCCCTTACAGCACCCAAGCTATAATTCAGGTTGTAGGGGTACTAGAAACCATTCTTGGTTTATAAACATCTCTGGGAATGGACTATTTCCACCATGTGTTATACAGCACCATGATCACTGTTGGGCTCAAAGAAATATGTGTAATACCTCATATTTTTGCCCTCCTCAGTATCATCTTGGTACCCCCACACTACAAGGAAAGACTAGCCATGCAGGCTTCTCCTTGGAGTCAATGGAAGCTGCAGGAGCTTTTCACCTTTGTCAATCAGACTATGGGGCTTGGAGGTTTCTGTGGCAGGAGGGAGAATATTACTAGGCTTCATTTTTGCCACACTGGTTATATTTGGTCTGTGGACCTGCACTAGGAGCTGGCTTTCCTTTTCATTTGATTGCATTTATTTATTTATCTGGAAAGGTGCTCTAGGTTGAGGAAAGATTAGGATATTTTGTAAATCATAAATGTGGTTTAAGGGTGTCATGCACGCCTGTGCAAAGACACAGCACAAGAGCTAGACATTGCTTGAATCCAATTTACACCCTATTTTGGGTGCCTTAATTGTTCATGGATCTTGTTCTCAGATGAATTTCTTCCCTAGGTGACGCGCTTCTACAGAGTGAGATAATGTCGGAGGAAGACTGGGACCAAATTATTGCTATATGCTCAAGTGAAATTAACTATTTAGCCTCAACTTCCTCCATAGAGGATGGGCTGCACAACACTAGTCATGCAACTTCATTAGCATTACAGTCCTGTGCATTGTATTGAGATTATACCCTGGGTTTGCCTATTATTTTTTGTGGCATATGTATGTACCTTTATGTATGAAGGACCAAATTCCAGCATGGGCAGAAAAGTGGTTCTCAGGAGGTGGAGCATTGTCTACTACAAACCAAGCCCCTTACCTAAGCAAAACAACAGCTGCTCCACTGACCATCTGCAAGAGGAGCCATGGAAGGACATGATGAAGTGGAGCTTAGGGTGTGTTTTGCATGTTTATGTGCACACGTTCACTACCTATGCTCACACCCAGAGCTTATTCCTGCTGTGGGTAAGAATCATCTGCATATAGTGGCAGGGGCTGGTGCCTGCAAGCATACAAGCTCACATAGACTCAGCTATTGCAGTACAGATGTGCACTAGCTTTGGAGGCATTTGCATTGATGAGCTTGAAAGCACATGATAGTCCCTACACTGTTTATTTAAAGCAGGGTGTCTGACAATGCCAGTCCAAGGGCAAGGTGAGTAACATCATACTTCTTCGAGAGGAATTGACGTTTTGCAAATGGCCAGTATAAATATAATTCTTAATCCAATGGTGCTCTCAACTTCTGTATTCCCTGCTACTCCTGTGCTTCCTGTCACATTTCCCATAATAATTCACCCTGCACTTTTTCCTGCCATGCACTCTGTATGCATACTCCACATAAGAGCATTTACTACATGCCTTTGTTTCCAAGAATTGGGAAAAGATCATTAGGAAACATAATACTGTGCCTTTTCTGTTCATACAGAAACAAAAGTAATCCTCACTGCAAGTGACAACCATACCCACAAATGTAAAGAATTCAGATTTTTTAATGTCACTCAGAGTAAAGTACATTTTAAGTGATCCCTTGTGTGTATTTGCTTCTGAATTCTCTCTTTTTTTCCCCTCTATTTCATAAAATTATTTGCTGCTAAATCATGGTACTCATGCACCATGAATATCTGAGTCTGAATAAAGAACACTGTGATTTTAAGAACAGCTGCAAATAAAGACATTGGTATATGCCTTCTTTTTACTGATGACATCAGTTGTGAAATCTGGTCTCTATAACACTCTTTTATACAGCATTTGTTAGGAGTTAATGTTATCACCAAAAATGCTAATCAGAATCTTAATATTAAAACATTATCCTATATCTCCTTGTTAGTATTAATTTTAATAACTAGTCTGTCTGAGATGGCTGTTTTACTCACACTTTTATTAAATGTTGATGAAAGACACACCAACTAAAAAAAGACTTCTACAGCCTACAAGATACAAATATAAGAAAACTATCAAATTAAATATCAAATGCACTAAAATGAGAGAAATTAAACATATTGTCCTTCCTTGTGCTTTGGTTTAGGTATTGCTAGGGTAAGTGATCATGGATGGATCTATAATAAAGGTTTTCATCTAGCTGATATCTCATTGTGTTGACACTATTCAATGACTTGTTATAGCTAGAATGGATTTCTAGGGTGATTTCCTAAAGAACAATTATATATTCTTGGAATGTTGGTGGGTCTTATGTTTGAACTATAATCTTTAAGGAGCTGCATAATTTTGTAGCAAAATGTTTTGATTGAAAGTCACTAAAGAAAAGAGTTTTCTCTGAAGTGTTTTTAAACACAGTCCAAAACACACATTCATTATCAGGAAGTTTTTCACGTGTGATCTTTATTATTCTAATTATACTGCAAACCCACAAAAGCAAAGGAAACATACAAGTTTAAATAAGTCATATTTTGCAGATGAATAGGGGGCACTTTTTAAATTTTTGCAACAAAACTGCATGTCCTACAGTCCAAAAACCAAAAGTGCTAAGGACACCCAACAACCAAATCAACTCTTAATAAAAAAAATATTTTAATTACAAAATACCCTAAAGAGACACTGCAATGGAATTTGGAGTGTTTGCACAGAAATGGTTTAAACTACAACATTGAAGAAGACTTAAGCAATCAATCTTTCCTTATGTTTCTTGGAACAAAAGCTTGCATTCAATATCAAATGTCTGTCAACAAGCATTGTGTCTTTCCTTCTTGTCTATACCTTATACCAGGAAATGTTTTGTTAACTGGAAATTCAAGATATTTCACTGTAATGTAAATAAATAAAAAGCAAGCCTGAGGCATCGTTTAAAACTGTTATATACAACTCTGCAATGCAGAGATGGATTTGAAGTTTAATAACTTGATATGTTTCAGGCTATCAGCCGAAGGCGTAGATATAAAACCGCTGGAGAGTTGTGAACTGCGGAAGGATGGAATTCATACAGCATGCACTCGCAAGGAAACGAGAGTCAGACTTTCAACTAGTTTATGAACATACTCCGTTAAAAACAAAAATATTATAAAACTGATTCACATCAGGAAACGATTCATTAATCATACTTAGGATGTAGGTAAGCTATTAAAATTATATAAGATCAGTTTTACTACATAAATTCGATTCATTTTTTTCTGGATGTCTTAAGAAAAATCAAGTTTGTTAGCAACGCTTCTTTCCCCCTTTACAAGCTTGGACTTATATATAATGTATTTTTCTTACCTGCTTCTTTGGAGAAACTTTATGCAATTCCATGTTTAAATATATGCATTCGCTGGAGTGTGTCTGATTTTAAATGGTAATTTACAGTAATATTAAGAGAAATTGTCTGGATACACCATTCATTGTCATTGCATTGTGACTAAGCAAGCTTCTGTCTCACTCTAGTCGATGTATTCCTGATATTTAACTCTCAATGCCACTGTACTGAAATCATGTACTGGGAATAAATTTGATGTTAAAATAGGGAAAGCTTTGCTAATGGATAAATGTTATCCATGCATTTCGAACGAGTCCGGAAAATTGTAATATAGGGCCCTGATTTTGCTATCTTTATATTCAGTTTTCAAAGCAAATGTCAAATCTGTACTCGTCTTTGAACGAAATTAGAAGTACCTCCCATTTATACAACGTGTTTGCGGGACACACAAACTATCTGCCAAATAACAGAAGGCTGGTCATAGTTTTGTCCACATTAGAGAATGTGGTGATCGTGTTTAAACTCCGTGTCCAAAACAATCGTGACTAGCTGACTCTCTTGTCCTTGTCTACGCTGACAGCCTCGTGTTAGCTATCTCGGTTGTTTTTAAGTCGTGCTTAAACACGATCAAACTCCCATGCTTAGTTGTGCTAGCTCAAAGGGGACGCAAAAGTCGATAGCAGTTAACAAGAGTGAGCTGAATTAGAAATAACCAAGCCGGACAGATTCTACTTGCAACCAATGATATAAACGGGACTGCTCGCGCTACAATTATGTTTACATCGAATCCAATACGTTTCTTTCCGAGACTGTACAAATAGATCCTTTCAAGCGTGGCCTTAAAATATTCCCTGGCTCCAGCACTAGCTGGGTCTACTAGGGATTGCTCGGGCCTGGGACAAGCTTTTTCAGCGACGGGTCAGACCGAGATCACATCTACCTTGGTTATTGGGCAGAGGAGTCATGCCTCTTAGCACTGCGCCGGCAAAACCAGATCAGAGGCCTCCAATCACCCGGGCCCTTCGTCTTGTGGGGAGGGGAACGAGCATGTCTATATTAGATGCGGGGTGGCGCAAAGATCCCCATCCTCGATGATGTCCACCTCATCTTCGTTCTCCTCCAGCAGGAAGGCGGGCGGCTGGCTGGCCTTGCGGGGGTCCGAGCTGGCTTTGTCGATCAGATCAGGCTCGCTCGAGCTCTGCTCCAGGCACTCCTCCCCGCTGGGGTTCTTCGGGTCGTCCTGGGTTTTCCTCAGTTGCTTTTTGTGCTTCATTCTTCTGTTCTGGAACCACGTTTTTACCTGTGAGAGAAAGGGGAGGAACGCGTGTCATTCGCATGTGCCCCACCTCCCCAGGAGCACCATCACCCCAGTGCATTGCATGAGCACACATGTCAGTAGCATGTGCCCCAGCTCCCCAGGGGGCACCGTCACCCCAGTGCATTGCATGAGCACACACGTCAGTAGCATGTGCCTCAGCTCCCCAGGGGGCACCGTCACCCCAGTGCATTGCATGAGCACACATATCAGTAGCATGCACCCCAGCTTCACAAGTTATCATTATCATGCTACCCGACCTCAGACGGAGGTCCCTCATCCCAGGATGTCCCCTCGGAACACAGCTGAAGGGCACCATGGGGGTGGCAGCTGCTCCCTGCTTCCCCTCGGGCATTTCCGCAGCTCTTTGGGCCACCGCAGAGCACGAGGAGGTCAAGGAGAAGCCTAGGGGCGGGGAGCAGAGCCCGGGGCAAGCCCCAGGGTCCCTTCCCGGGTGGGGTGCTCCATCCCCCGGGTGCTGCCCTGCGGCCACGGGAACCTCCCTCCCCCTCCATGCTGGGTACCTGGGTCTCTGAGAGGCTGAGGGCGGCGGCCAGCTCCACGCGCTCCGGAGTGGACAGGTAGCGCTGCATCTCGAACCTCTTCTCCAGGCCGGAGAGCTGCGAGTCGGAGAAGACGGTGCGGGCTTTGCGGCGGCGGCAGTGCTTGCCGGGCAGCTCGGCGTGCGGGTGATGCTGGAAGAGGGCGGGTACGGGCATGCCTGCAGCGCGGGGCACAGGGGAGAGAGGCCGTGGGACGGGGCGGGGGCCGAGGCTGGAAAGCCGGGGTCCTCTCCCCCTTTCCCAGCCCCACCTGGAGAGAAAGGAGCTCCCCACCCACCTGTCTGGACAGGGCACCGCTCAGCCTTGTGTGTGTGGCCCGGGAGGTGTCCCTGGGCTGGCAGACACCGCACCTAGGTAAGTCACCGTGGCCAGGCGACTCCAGCACCCACCCTACATTCGGATCCTACTGGTTTCGTCTTGGGGTGAGGGGCATATTCTGTCCCAGGCGGGCATTTCCCTCCCGCACACAAGGAGTAAACCAGGAGGCTATTTAGAATCTGGTACAGTTGTTCTCCTGGGCAGCAACTTGGCATTAACTCATTCCACAGACATTGCTCAGCTCCAGAAATGTTACATAGAAGGGTCTCCCTCCCTTTTTTTTGTTGATGTTGTATTTCTTTTACACTTTCATTGGTGCGTGTGTGTAAGTTTAAAAAAAAAAAAAGTAGGTGTCATGACCACGGTGGGTATTTACAAATGTTGCTACCGGTGAAATTTTGGTCTGGTTGCAATTCAGGAGTCTAGAATAAAGACAATGATAATTTAAATAATATTATATATAAACCCACCTGTGTATACACGTACTATAATTATACAAACATAAATGCACACATAAAACGTGAGAGTGTGTAATAAAGAATTCCACAAAGGTGTGTAATTGTGTGTACACTCCCACACAAACACACACAGGATAATTTTAAATATATACACTCAATGATACAAACATGGGCACACTCATTTCGGGTATGTAATTGTATATTACACACATACAAATACAGAGAAATTTGGGTATGTAATCATATTACACGTGTGTATTAGCTTAAGTGTGTCTATCTCTTTAACATGTGAACTTAATTGTTTTTTGCTTATTTTAAGAAACCAGCTCCGGATGATATGTTGGGGTCTAAATTATGAAACCCATCCTTTGTAATAATATAATGAGGGTCGCTTGTTCCCTCGTCACCCTCCCACCCCATCTATAATAGTGGAAAAGCAACATACTCAAACTCAGTTTAAAAGAAAAGTAGTGGGCTGAATTTAAAGAAGGGAAGGATTAGCGCACTGGGATTTAGTTTCTCTTTATCTCTATTCCGAATACTTCACAAATTTTTCACTACATGCGTTTCCGTTCAAATTATTTCTATTGATAGTAGCTAATAATAAATCCACCCTTCGCTTTCTATTTGAGCATTCAATTTCTTTGTGATTTATTCATCAGCCGCTCTCTGTTAGATACTCTGAAGGGTCCACTTTTTTTCAAGCCAAAGGTAAGGATTTTGATTTTGATTTTATTAGACAACTGGTGCAGTTTGTTCTCCCTCTTCTCTGCAATTTTATACTGGATTGATCTTCTTGTTCTGTGCCTATTTTAATTGGGCATATTTTTGAAAATCGAAATTCACTATCAGCTACTAGGGAGGCACAGAAAATATTTAGCACCTGTGCTGCGAAGATCAGAAAGAAGTGACTAACTGATTGACTGGATATGGGAAAGGCCAGGTCGTAACCTAATTTAACTTTTTTAAAAGGCCAAATAATTTTTTAGCGTACACAGCCTGAGAAATAAGAAATTTTACTCTCGAAAACTACGCAGATAAATTCCTCTGAACTTTTTGGTACTAAATAGTAAGTTTCTGCTCTTTGGAAGATGCATGCTGTAAAAGTGGGTCAGTGATGGATACACAGATCTGTAGATGCAGCTTCGATCGGATTTCTGCGAGCTTATTTTTTAAAGCACAGAACATTTGAACCCTAAGAAAAGATTATCTGGAAAAAGTGAGTAAGTAAACTGCGATTTCTGCTCAGAGAGAGGGAGGTTAGACACCAGCCTCTGACAGCAGGAGAAGAAGAACTGCAACGTGCAAATCATTTTTGATATTCAATATATTCCTACATCTATAGGCATTGGCTAAATCCTCTGGTGCTGTTGATGCAGGGCAGGGAATAAACTAAACTAATAGAGTCTGATTATTATAATGATTCCCCCAAACTGTAGCATCGGCAGGAGTGTAAAATCTGCCTTGATGTATAAACAGGTGCCATTCCTTGAATGATGAAGCGTGACCCTTGCTAGGAGATGAAATCCCCCACATCTGCAGTGCTGGGCGCTGACACTGGGTTCGCCCGTCAATATACTCCCCTTCTTCTAAAGCTGAAACAAACACAAGGAAAACGGGACACCCAACTTACCCGAAGTGGTTAAGAAGTATGGATGGTGATGCTCCGGCTTGTGGAGCGCATGGTGCGGATGGGGCGCCAGGAGGGTGGGTGTGGGCATCAGAGGGTATCCATAGTCCAGGAGAGGAACCCTGGAAGCTAAGGGGCTGGAGAAGTGCTCTGGAGGGACCTCTCTCAAGGACTTGGGCTTGTGGAGCAAAATGTCTTCGATGAAGAAGGAGGTCGGCCTTGGCGCGGAGACGGGATGCACTGGGGAGGTAAAGTGTAGGTTCATTTCCCCCGGTGGTGGGAACTGCGCTGGAAGATGGGGCGCGCGAGGAGGGATGGCCTCTGATTTCAGACCCGCTGGCTGAAGACCCGCAGATGGCAGGAACCAGAAGAGAAGATCAAGGTGGCTTCGGGCGGCTTGGAGGAGATTTGTGAAGAGAGGGGGCTCTGCCGCTAGCCAATCGCGCACCAGCAGGGCGGAGGGAAAAGGGTTTTTCATTTCCCTATGGCACCCAAATTAGTGGAGAGGTTGAAAGGAAGGGGGCGCTGGCCAAGGTACTGAATCGGTCCATTAAAGGGCCGTAACAAGGCTGGTGCGAAGCCATTGGGATACTTAGTTATGCAAGAAAGGGGTATGGAAAATGTGCTTCGAGCTGATGGAGACCCTGAAGCAGACAGAGCCCTAGGATCCCAGCAATAGAAAGAGAGGGTCCCCTTCCAAAATGTAGGTGCTGCAGGGTCAGACAAATGTCCGCAACGCGCCAGCACTGGCTTATTAAATATAGGCAGGCACGTTTCCCTGGCTCTGCACCCGTACGCAAAAGGAGGGATATGCTTGTGCATACAGCGCCTAGCACATGGCGCCATGAGCCCAGATTGGGGTCTCTGACCCCCGCCTCAATACACGCCCTCACTCAGGATGTTCCACACGGAAAGAAAAGGGCCAGATTCCCCGCTCTGGTGTAAGCCAGAGTTAACTTTAAGGTTTGCTTGGGGGTCAGTGGAGCGACATTCATGTACAGCCGCGGAGGAGCTAGCCGCAAGAATGGGAGTAGAACGGATATTTCCATGCGTCGATGACTTTAGTTTACGTCAAAGCAATAAGTCTTTATTCTGTGTGAATGACTTTTAGAACTGGCTGGAATGTTTCCACATTTCAAAATTTCACTCAAAAAGGACAAAAGAAGTTTTGGTGGCATTGTCCATCATCGTTGCTGCCCTTTTCCAACCAGTTCTACTTAAATTTTACTTTTCCAGCGTTGGCCGTGATCCTATATACAGCCGCATCCCCGCCATTCCTAAATATTATCCTACTGGGGGGTTTGTTCCAATTTCCCCCCCTTCTGTTTGTCTTTTTTTTTCCTTTCTAATCTGTAGCATTCATTTCTCCGGAGTCAATTTGCTAAAATTAGGGTGGTACACCACATCATAGCCGAGATAATTTAGGCTCGCATCTCAGAAAATTGCTCTAATTATTGATGTTAAACTCGGGGAAATTAGAAGAAGGCACTTCTCCTTCATCTCCTGATTTTCAGCTCTAATTTGTTGAAATCGAGTTGTCATCACAATTCCAATCACTAGTGTTAATAGTAAAAGTGTTTTAATAGAGCCAGAATTCTCGCAACCCATGCTATTAGATAATTAGGAAAAAGATGTTAGGAAGCCAAGTGCTAATCCTTGGGTACACGGACTGCATTTCCATCTGATCCAGCAGGTAGAACAAATTAATTACCAGAATCAATTAGTCCTAAAAGTACAGTTCTCCAGGAAGTGTGAGCCATGTCTTCCATATGTATGAGCTAGTAAACGGCAAATAGATGGAGAAACCTTTAAAAGAATAGAAATGGCAATCATGGTATTTTAATGAACCTGGAACTGGGAGCACAGGAGTTTTCAAATGTTACTTTTACATGCACGTGTAGAGAGGCCGCATGCAGGAACACCATCCGTTTGATTCTAATTGTATCTTTCAGATAGCTAGCCACAATGTTGATGTTAGTTTTTAAACAGAGAGTTTTAAATGACGTTTTGCCTCCTGCATTGTTTTGGTTTATTTTGAGCCAAATCTTGCATTCATTTTTCAGGCAAAACTCTATATACAAATATATACATTCTAGATAGATAGATCCACATTTATTTTGTGTGTATGTTTATATTATTCATACCTACACACACACACACACACACACACACGTGTGTCTATGTATGTGTGTGTGTGTGTGTGTGTAAATACACACACACACACACACAAAAATAGTTTAAGTAGATATGGCAGAAAACACAAGCACGCACATGGTGTATATCCATATAACAGACACAAATATTATAAAAGTGTATGCACATAACATGCGCAAACATCTTTGTTATACGCACAATACATACAAACATTTATAGACGTATATAGACGTAATAACAAGGAGTCCAAGCAAGGGCTATTGTATTTAAAAGCATAAATAAATAGTAAACTGGGTGTGTGTGTGTTTGCCTAGTTTGTGGTGATATTTGTTTAGCTCTTGGGATATACCCATCTCCGATTACAAAGAAGTACGGATCACTTTATCATACACTTTTTCTATCCCTGTCACCAGAAATTGGCTCTGGTAGGTTTCTCTTAGCCCTTATCAGCAGGATTCTTCTCCTCCCCAGAAAGGATCTGCTCTGGGATCCTCCCATCAAAGGCCAATTTCTGCATCAACTCAGGATTTTGGATGGGGCTTTAAAAACACAACAAGCTAACAACTTTCTCTTAGGAGCAAATGGGAAAGCAAATGAATTAATAGTGATGAAAGGGGTCTAATGCCCAACTTGTTAATGGAGGCAGCGCAGCCAGGGAGACGTAAGCTGCTTGACTAGCCATTTCATCAAATGAAATTATTTCTCGGGGAGTGCTGGCGCGCCTGCTTTAGCCATCAGCGATATTTCTTTTTAAAGAAGATTCAAAGATTAAAGAAATGTTACTTCTGCCAGCCTGGGCTGCAGCCCCACGACTAAACCAACCGCTTAATAGTAATGACAGATAGCTGGTTCCATTCAGCGCACGGAACATTCCCCTCCCACTTATTTAAAAGCAAAAATGGGGTTAGACTGGGAGGGGGGAAATGCCGCAATTTCTTAACGTAGCCTTTGGAAGATTGCAGAGACCCAGCGCAGCCAAGGAGCGGACTAAATTGCAATAATTCAACGGCTATGTAAAGGCGCCCTTGGTGGAAAATAAAGTTAAGGGAAGGCGAAGATCAACAAGTGGCATTTTTCCAGAGTGTGTAAGGCAGTTTCTTTCTTAAATTAAGCATTTACCTTGTTTTCTTGGCGTCAAAAAGGGGGCATTAGACCCTTCTCGCTACAAATTGAGATTTTGGGGGAGCTAGAAATGTTCTCCCTTTGAGCCCAGCATTACTGTCAGGACGGGAAAATGGGCTCTGAAAGGGGTCTCTGCTTCTTGCTGTCCAAGATGCAGTGGGTAGGTTCTGATTTGTTTTACTCTGTAGTCCACTCGTCTGGATTCCCCTCCACTCTAGAGGTTTTCCCCTAGAATCTGACTGCCACCGCGGAGTGAAAACAAAGCTTTTTTCCGTCTCTCCTCTCCCTAGGGCCTTTCCTCCTTTCGACCCATCTTTAAAGCTCATCTCTTTCCCTTTTTCTCTCTAAGCTCTCCAACTGGAACATTCCTCTAACTAACAAATTCTAAGCCACAAAACAATTATAGTGTCCTGCAGGTTTTCTGACCCTACCTATGCAGGAGTCAGTTTGATTGCAAGTTAAACATTCACCGCTAACAGTCAGACTGCACCTGAAGGTGTGAATCAACACACATTACTAACTTCAGTCTGGTCTCTCTTTCCCTAATGTCCTAGCTTGTCCTAGCGCCAGAGGAACTGTCTTCATGCTGCCTGTTCTTGCTGTTTATCCAAAGGAGCGCTGGGTAGGTACAGCAGTTTTCTTACACACTAACAGGCAGTTTGGGTCTATAAAGAGATGTCTCCTGCCACCCACTGTGCCCAATCCTGCCTGAGGGTGAGGTTTCCCCCATCACATTTCATGTGTTGTTTTGCAACACACTACGCAAAGCTTTGGGGAAACCGAGGCTTTGCGTTACTGATTGGTCCCTATATTTCATTGGAGTTCAGCTATATAACAAGAGAGGGAAGATGATAGCATATGACAGAGAAACAGCCCTTCTACCATGCTTCCAAAGGAGACCGATTTCCTCTGCAGTTTTGAAAAACATCTTCTTGAAGAGACCTCAGATGCGAACTGACGGACAAACCCGCAATGGCATCTAATAGGCCTGGGGTTCATAATCCTTCCTGTTATGTGCTCACAGTCTGCGAAGGACTTGAATGAAATCGGAGTGAGAGAAAGAAATGCAATCTTGCCAGAAATGTAGATCAAAGATTGCTATAGGGACCCGATCTTTTCTTTAGGCAAAAAATATACTGCCAGATCAGGTCCATAAAAGCAGAATTGTCTTATTTTATGCCTTGTCTGGGTTTGATTTTTAGGGCTGGTCTACACTACGAATTTATACCAAATTTAGCAGCGTTAAACTGATTTAACTCTGCACCCGTCCACACAACGAACCCCTTTATATCGATATAAAGGGCTCTTAAAACCGATTTCTGTACTCCTCCCCGACGAGGGGAGTAGCGCTGAAATCGGTATTGCCATGTCGGATTAGGGTTAGTGTGGCCGCAATTTGATGGTATTGGCCTCGAGGCGGTATCCCACAGTGCACCATTGTGACCACTCTGGAAAGTGGTCTGAACTCGGATGCACTGGCCAGGTAGACAGGAAAAGCCCCACAAACTTTTGAATTTCATTTCCTGCTTGCGCCGCATGGAGCACCGATTCAGACAGGTAGCCATGCAGTTTCCCAAATCCAAAAAGAGTCCAAATGACCATATGGGAGTACTGATCTGAGCACTGTTGGGGAGAAAATCTGTTTCTATCAGAGTCTTCCGAAGACGAAATTGCCAATATTTGAAAAATCTCAGGCTATGATAGGAAATAGAGGCCACAGCAGGACTCAACACAGTGCTGTTGTGACGAACCGTAACGGGAAAGCCAAAGAATTCAAACGAACATCATGGAGGGAGGGGAGGGGACTGAGGACTGAGCTATTCCAACAGTTCCTGCAGTCTCCGAAAAGTATTTGATTTCTTGGGTGGAGTGCCCAATTGCCTGAAGCGGTTTGAAGAACTTAGTTTCGTCGTGATTCATGGGGAATTAATTTGTTGTGTGTTCAATTATACCCCACATTCCCCTGCCTTCAAAGGGAAAAATCGTTCTTGCCTTCTTTTCAGTAATTCACCCCATATGTCTTAATGGGATGTCGGGTTGGTAGGTTTAGAACGTTTAAAAGAGGGGGTGTGATTGCCTCGCCAGCGGTAAAAAGCCATGTAGTTCTTCTCCTCCCCCTTTTCCTCCTCCCCCCATCGTTGGCAGTCCGCCTGCTGGGCTGATGTGGTACGTGGGCGACCAACAGATTGGAGCTGGAGCGCGTCCTCCTTCTCTCGACTTCTATACTGTGTTGAGTGCTCCCTGGCTGGGCCTTCCAGTGAGGTCGGCGGGGGCGCTGGGAAAAAAAATGAGAGTGACTGCTGTGTCATTCCCTCTTCTTAAGCTTTGGTCTGGGATTCCATCTGCAGATGGTGCAATAGGGCTGGTAACATTCTCCTCATCATAGCAGCTGGAGGCTGACTCCTCTTCCCCCGCCCCGCTTACGTCTAATGGAGATTCTGGACTATCATAGCAGCGCGGGCTGTGCTTCTCTCCCACTACCTTTAATGAGTAATGGATAGTTCCTGCTGGAATTCATAGCAGCGGAGGCTGCGCCCCCTCATTTTATCTCACTAAAAAGTCAGTGTTTCTATTCCTGCATTCTTTATTACTTCATCACACAAATGGGGCATAACTGCCACGGTAGACCAGGAAAGGTGTGGAGGAGGGAAGCAATGGGTGAGTTGTTGCAGGGCACCCCTAGAATGGCATGCAACTCATCATTTCCGTGGATATCTGGGGTCTGATCCGAAGACGACTGTTGCTCTCTGGTTCTCTAGTAGACTTGCCCATATTCTAGCAGGACTGACTCTATTTTCAGACAAAACAACAGGGAAGGACTGTGAAGTCATTCCATTTTTGTCATGCACCCTGGCCCACCTCAGTGAGGCGCCAGGAACACCTATGAAGCAGCAGAGGAGTGCAATAGGGGTGGTTAACTGTCTTGCTACCTGCAAAGGCAAATGATGCTGCTGGTGTCACTGCAGATTCACGTCTGTCACGGCATCCAGTACGTACGGAGACAGTGAAAAAAGCTAACGGGTCCATGGTTACCATGCTATGGGTCTGCCAGGACAAATCCAGGAAAAAGGGCACAAATGATTGTCTGTCATTGTTTCAGGAGGAAGATTGAGTGATTGAATATTACCAGAATCACCCGCGACCCTGTTTTTGTCATCATGCATTGTGATCTCAACCCAGAATTCCAATGGGCAGGGGAGACTGCGGGAACTATGGGATAGTTATGGGATAGCTACCCACAATGCAACACTCTGGAAATCGATGCTAGCCTCAGTACATGGACGCACACTGCCAAATTCATGTGCTTAGTGTGACCGCATGCACTTGACTTTATACAATCTGTTTTTAAAAAACGGTTTATGTACAAGCGGAATAATCCCATAGTGTAGACATACCCTTAGAGGCACTGAAAGCCTGTTGGAATTGTGAGAGGGCTCAGCACTTCTGAGGACTCGAATTATATGGGGTGATCGATATTTTCTCTTGGAGCTAACCTGCCCCACGCTTCCACATAGAAGAAGGCTGAAAACCCCTTTCCAAATGAACAGATCATCTCAGCCTGCCACTTTCGGTGTCTGTAGTTCTTCAAAATATGATTATCACAAGCCTTGAGACACCTTTCAGATTACTGCAGAGCTGAGTTTGGCCTTTTTCTGCCACTAAAATGAAGCAATTTCTGCAGCACTAAAAGGTTTAAACCCATAGACTTTTCTTATAATTATATATGTTTATACATGGAGCCAATTGGAATCTGCAGCCATTTCTTGCACAGATTTAATAGCAGCAAACACATTCCCTCTGGCAGTGATTGGTGGAGGTCTTGCAATGAGAAGATGTCTAATTCATATTTGGAAATGCAAGAGCTTCTGTGCACCACAAGGCAGCTGCATTTTCTAATCTTTCCAGAGATTAGAAATTTAATTGTGATTTATAATATCGGACCAGGTTCATCGCTGGTATAAGTACACTGGTTTTACTGGGTTGATTTTAGCAGGATTACATCACGGATATATTTGACTGATTTCTATATAATTCCACTTGTAGACACTTACCTACCTCTGTATTGTGCAGGAAGAGGAAAGGTAGCATCAGATGCAAGTCCCTTTTTGCCTTTAAATAATTAATACACTCAAAAATGAAGGGTAAAATGAATAGCAAAACCTCACTTTAAAAGATGCACCTTAACTCAGTTTTACAAAGACCCAGACACAAACCGAATGCAGAAGATGTCTAAAGGGCACCAGCCCTAGATCAGTTTAGGTAGCTACACAGTTAACAAGCAGAGACCTTCTACACAAATCATGGTTTAAATAGTGGACGCTCCGCTGCATGTTGTGCTCCTATCAGAACAGGTTATAGAATATCAGGGTTGGAAGGGACCTCAGGAGGTCATCTAGTCCAACCCCCTGCTCAAAGCAGGACCAATCCCCAAATCTGTAAATGGCCCCCTCCAGGACTGAACTCAGAGCCCTGGGTTTAGCAGACCAATGTTTATTTCAGTCTTAGAAGTCACAGGCATTGGCAGTGAGGAACACTTCGCTTATCATTAGAGCAGTTACCAACTTGAAGCTTGTTTAATTTGTACCCTTTAACTTTATGTTCAAACTTCCATGGGCTTCGAAGCCTTTTCCAGCTGTTAACACCCTCAGTCCCACCCTCCTAAGAAGCCTCATCCTGTGTTCCTTTCACACCCCAAATCCCTATTGGCTTCAATGGGAGCTTGAGATACACAAGGGAAGTAGGATTGGGTCCCAGAGCTGGGTCTGAAAGAAACACGGATGGGATTTAGCTTCCAAGAGTTGATGGGGCCCTGCTCCCTGCTGGGTTCTTAGGCACTAAGATAGTCCAAATACTAATGACACTAAGCTATGGAGTGGGTCAGGTTCTCAGCTGGGGTACATCAGTGTAGTTCCAATCAAGTAACTCTACTTCAAGTCAATGGAGATGGAGTGAGATACCAGCCCAATTATTTTTAGGACTATATTTGGGGACTACAGTCAGTTTTTCATGTCCATGCTAGGCCAAATTAAGGCAGTCTGAGGTCTTACATACAATTCACATTGTCCCGCCCAGTGCCACACACAGCATGCAGCACCTCTCATGGGGTGGCAGCAGGTTTCAAAGTTAAAAAGAATAGGGCAGTTCACCCTTCTTGGAGCTATTGTTTCAGGCTATCAACAATATGTTTTGGGTTTTTTTGCACGTGTGAGGGCTAGATTTTTTAGGCAGAGTTTCTCATTTCATCATGCATCTTCAGGAGCTGAGGTCTTAGGCATGGGTTTATATGGCCTGTGCATTCATCCAGCTCTGTGTCCATATTCAGACCTTCGCATCTACACTGAAATTTTGCCCCTTACTCTGGCTTTGGATGGGTATCCTGGATGCTTCCTGTAAAGGTGAAGATTTATGTGGTCTGGTTTTGTTTTTAAATGAAAATGTTAATGATGAGGGGTGGACAGTTAAGCTCAGCTCTTCCCAAGAAAAGGCAAACGTTGGCAATTATCTAAAATCCGGTCTCCAATGTTTGGTTTTTCAGCTGGGTCCCTTGGCCACATACCTCATTCCAGCACCCAGCAGGATCATTTGACTTTTTAAAAGAGTCTGATATTGGGTGGCTTAGATGGTTCTTTGGAACCTGTTTTTCAATTAGTTTCCTTGTTCATTTGGTTACATACTAATTCTTCTTCTATAGCCTGTCCTGCACATGGGCATTACTCCCACCCTTGAGACCTAGGTCATTATTTCATCTAACACCATCCGTACTTTGGGCTCCTGGTTAATCCCTTACTCTTATATAAATCTATGCTGACTGCTGTGGACACTGCTTTGCTGTTGTCTTAGCACCTTCACTTTTATTCATTTTCTTTTATTCCAGGAGAGGAACAGTCATCTTTACCACTCAACATTTTTATCCCTTCTTCTTTTTTGGTTTATTAATCAGGCCTTCCCTCATTTCTCTACTTTGACAATGTATGCACCTTTTACAGCCTTGCTTTTAGCCTTCAGAGCTGGATAAACCCTCTTCTCCCTCTCTTTTTCATTTCACTTTTGTTTCTTACATAGGATTCCAATGTTCTTTTGTGCTTTTTCTCTGCTTTGTCATATACCTTCTGCAGCTCCAGGGCCCTCCTCAAAACCTCCTGTGGCAATTTTGCTTAGCGAATGCTTCGACTACAAAGACCATGCTGCTGATTTCACTTACCCCAGTGTAAATCAGCTAAAAATCACTGAGGATGCATCAGGTTTTAAATGAGGGGAACATTCTAATTCTCCTTCAATTTGTTTTTTAACTTTTCTTTCTACTGCTTAAAATCTGTCATTATGAAACCCTTAAAAAAATTAAAACCACATCATTCATAAATGTCAAGATCACCTACTGTGACTTCCTGAATAACCCAAACCAGAGAATTTCGCCTATTCCTTAATCAAATACATACTTGAACATTTTTAAAATGAATACTCTGAGTATCTAAAAATCTGAAACTGTTTTACCAGTAAGAGGGGAATATTATTATCTTTCATTTTATGGAGGAGAAAACTAAGCTATTGAAGGCTGAAATGATTTGCTTGAGTTACCTAGCAAGTCAGTGGAAGAGCTGGGCATAGAGCACAAGTTTTTCTTACTCTTAGTTCTACGCTATAACCATTGGACAATACTGCCTTTAAATAATATAGAATAGTGGCTCTCAACCTTTCTAAACAACTGTACCCCTTTCAGGAGTCTGACTTGTCTTGCGTAACCCCGAGTTTCATCTCATTTAAACTACTTGCTTACAAAATTAGACATCAAAATACAAAAGCGTCACAGCACGCTGCTACTGAACATTTGCTTATTTTCTTTTTTACCACATAATCATCAAATAAATCAATTGGAATATAAATATTGTACTTACATTTCAGTGTATACTATACAGAGCAGTATTAACAAGTCGTTGTATGAAATTTTTGTTTGTACTGACTCTGCTAGTGCTTTTTATATAGCCCGTTGTAAAACTAGGCCCATAGCTAAATGAGTTGATGTACCCCCTGGAAGACCTCTGAGTACTCCTAGGGGTACCTGTACCCCTGGTTGAGAACTATTGATATAGAAAACGTGCATGTTTGTAGGGGCGGATGATAAAGCAGCTCCCCTTTGGATTATTTCCAACATGCCACCACATTAAATATCCCCAAGGTTTCCAGGAAACACTTTTGTACTATGAGTAGTCCCAATGAAATGAATGGAACCATGTATGGCAGGAAGTGGGATACAAGCTAGCACGTGTTTGTAGGTTTGAACACTAATTTAGTCTCATTGTTACCTTGTATTCTGTTGTTGGTCTGTCTGTATCCATCTGTTGCTTCTTGTCTTTAACTGCAAGCTCTGTGCAGCAGGGAGAGTCTTTCGGTTCTGCGTTTGTACAGATTCTAGCACAGTGGGGTCCTGGTACACGGCTAAGGCTCACAGATTAAACAATAATACAAACAACAACAACAACTTCTAGTCAAACAGGCAGCTAGGCAACCAGTCTTAGTGTACAAACTCAGTTTTCTGCTCTACAGTTTAAATGTACCATCTTCATGATTATATAATTATCTTGGACCTTAGTGCATCCCGTGCTTCGCTGCACATTCAGCTACCCGCATTTGCCATCCTTGACTGTCAACTGTTGTCCTCTCCAAATCTTCCTATTTCATGTGGAGGTACTTGATGTCATTCAGAACTGTTCAGTTCCGTGTTATTAGCAATCTTCCTCTCTTTTTTGTTGTGTTTTCTGACTTCCATCCAAGGGTGGTATTTGGTAAGCGTTCTTTTTCCATTCTCAGCACATATCCCAGCCACTGATGTCTTCTTTTGTAGATTATTTGTGAGAGGGTGCCTTGTCCAGTAATTTTTCTGACTTCTTCATTCATCTTCCTATCTTTCTATGTTATTCCCAATATTCTTCTCAGACATTTGTCATGAAGAGCATCCAGCTTTTGCGTCTCTTTCTTGGTAAGTTTCCTTATCTCACTGCTATATGTTGTGATGGCGGTAACAGTTGCTTTGTATATGTTCAGTTTTGTCTTGAGGGAGATGGTTTTGAGTTACCAGATGTTTTTGAGACTTCCAAATGCAGCGTTTGCCTTCCTGATTCTTCTATTTCTTCAGAACTAGAACAATCTTGGCTGATGGTACTTCCAAGGAACATAGAACTGTCCACCTTCTCTAGTTTCTCTTCTTCAATTTTGATTTCTGTCTCTACGGTCCCCATTAACATGGCTTTACATTTCTTTGCATTGTATATAATACATATATTCAAATACCACCTATTATATACCATTTTGTACAATGTGTATACTCATTGAGTGTAGAACTCAAATTGATATAGTTTTAGATTTCAACTTATAAGGCAAATCATTTATGGGCAAATCATTAAACTTTTTTTCTTTCATGTCTGCTTCAACCAGATTGTAAAACCAGTTAGACCTAGTTTACCAAAAACATAACCTTTTTGATGATCAAAGGGAGAGAATGGTTCCATTACTTGCATTAGTCTGAGTTGTCAGTACCATGGCCTTCAGAATAAAGGCAGAAATGTATTTTAGCAAGATCTGAGTAACACACTTTACTTATAACATTTTTGTATTATATTGCTTCTTGACTGTTTCAGCTTACTCTGTATCTGGGCACTTTATTTTAAGCACTCCAGAAGTGGATGACAAGCCTGGGGGAAAGGTAGAATGTGTCTGACATCAAGCAAATACATCTTCAGATAATGCTTTTCTACTGGAAATTATGTTTGAAAATGACATTTTGAATATTGCCGAAGATGAGGTATTCAAATGGGGAAGTGATGTAAGATAATGTCCTCTAACATTAAAAACAGTCTGTGATCTTGGCAGATATCCTTATATTAAAAACTATGACTATTTTAATACTCTAGGAATTCTAAACAAATAATATGTTATAGTAAAACAATAGGGTAAAATTTTCATTATTTCCCCACACATTAAAAATCAACCAACCCCAAATTATTGAGCATAGAAATATTGGTTCAATTTGTCTGTTTTTCATAGTGCCAATTCCCTTTTTAATTTACTGTGGGACACCCAAAAAGGATAGAATTTGCCCTTATAATTTTAGGGCTTGATCCAAAGTGCATAGAAAAACTGCCACTGACTTTGGATTAAGCCCTATATATGAAGGAATGTGGTCTGAAGTTTGAAGTAAGGGATAGGAATCAGGTTCTTTGTTGATGTTGCATGAGAGTCAGTATCTGTTAGTTAGAACAACAGACAGAAAGAACTTCTGGGTTCAATTCCCAATTCTACCACTCACATGTTGTATGGTTTTGGGGGCAGCCACCCAACCCAGCACTTTTCAGAAGTAGCCTCTGATTTTGGGTTAAGATCTGTGCACTTTATTCATGTAAAACTTCCTTTGACTTCAGTGAGTAAGTGAAAGGAGCAAGATTATTAAGATTTAATCCATAAGAAGACAATATTATGGTGGTTATATTTTCTCTCAGCAGTAAGTGAAGCCTGAGCTAAACCCAATTGTCTTAAGAAGCAGATGCACCTCATAACATGGAAAAGAATCTAGTGCTTCCATACAGCTGTATAGCATATCTGAATGGAAAAAAAAAAAAAACCAAACAGATTGGTTGGTATGTAGCAACAGCTGTAGAGCATGCGGGGTGATGTTGTATCTTAAGATGTGTAAACTGGAAGGTGTGTGGAAACAGCTAGAAAAATGTCAGTCACCCATTTGCCCCACCTTACTAAAATTTGCCCTCTTCCTCCCACAGCAGTGTTTAGCTACTATGCTGATCTATATACCAAAAACAGAACAACAAAAAATCATTTTCAAAGATTTTTATAACAGGGACAATGATTTATTATTTAATTATGGTAACATCCAGAGGTCCCAGATCAGAGTCCAAGTGTGCTAGGCACTGTACTTGCGTATAATCAATAAGAGTAAAGCTTGCACACTAATTAAAGACACTCAGATATGTATAGCACGCAACAGAAATAGTGATGGGGTAAATGGGAAGTCAAGGTTACCAGAACTCTTCCTTATTAGAGACTATTATTTTATGTATTTGAGTTGAATACACATTCCTTTTCTCCAACTCAGGACTGCTTGGAAAGTTCACCTATCCAGCTCACAAAGAACTTGTGCATATGGAAGGAAACCATGATGCCTAATTATGGTGAAGGAGATCCTATAAACAAATTAGATATACAGTATGGCAAAGTCCTATAGAATTAATAAGAATGACAGAGTAGGGTTCCATAAAAATTAGTTTAATTAAAAAAAAACTCTCTCAAACAAACTACAAAATGTAATGAAAGAATATTATCATTTTCCTGCATGTTTTTTTTTAAATTTCCAGGTACATTTTACTACTTAGTATCTACCTCCCTGCTATAGAATTCTATACATTGGCTTAACAAATTATTTAAAAAGGAAATTAATCTCTATAAAATGCTATAGGATTTTCCCATTCAGGAGAACTCTTGTAAAATACACATGCAGAATATACTGAACTAATAGGTTGTGGTTTTTCTTGTTGTTTTGTTTTGTTTTTTTAAGAGAAAGGAAACACTAGAAGAAACCTGCCTATAATAAAAGCGTATAAGGGCTCCAGAAACATAGGACATCTGGATGACTTTGATTGTGTTTTTTTAAGTTTCCACTTACTTGGTATGTGTTTAGCATTAATTATACATTTTCCTAATCTATAAATAGATTATCCATGCAGTTTACAGTGTTAAATGTTATAATCATCCTACTGTAATAGTAGGATGCTAAATTACAAAGGACATACCTATGATCTCCCAATTCCTGCTCCCTTTTGCTGTTGACTTCACTGGGGACCAGGTTTGCCTCTGTATCCGTCTTTGCAAATGAGTTTGCTCTGGTTTTTTAACATGAAAATTATCTATACAAAAATCACACAGGTCTACAGCCATAAGTATCCATGCAGGAAAACAGAAGTAAAATAATAAGAAACATATCAGAACCAGTGGCCTGAACGAGCTTTAGATATTTCAGAATTTTCATAACCATGTACATTTTTAACTGGGTCTCTATTTAAAAAAAAAGAAAAGGATATTTTATTTGTGTCCAATTGAGATCAGCCCGTGTTCCATAATAAATAAGCTGAGAATGGAACATTTTCCAGTTTATGTCCTCTTGTAAATGCAATTTCCCTCCTCCCACACACATTAAATTCATTTAGCCTAGTGCATTTTTAATAGACATTATTCATCTATTACCTTAATGAGCTTGTGTTGAAAGCATATTGCCTACCAATTTTAACAAAAGCGTCCTAATGTTGTAGCTTTTTTTCCTTTCTCCTTCCAAGGCAACTGCCTGGATGAGGAAAGAAAAAAATGCAGAGACAGATAAGGTTTTTATTCTGTGTGCCACAACACTACATTAAGAATAAAACCTTCCACTTAAACACTTAAATGAAAACATTGAGAAACTAATTTACCATTTGTAACTACATGATTTAAGTAGAAGCAGCTTTAATTTTCTTCCCATTTTCCACATATTCAATGTGAGCCCACATTAGATTTCACTGGCTCAAATCACAACACTTAAAGCCACTTTCATTTTCTTTTTGATTAAATAATTGAAATTCCTGTCACTGCCTGCACTTTACTAGCACACAAATTTTGTATATAAAGATAAATTCTCTTTCTTTCTCCCTTCCCTGGCTGTGTCTGTTTTTGACTTAATCTTAAAAGCAGGCAAGGTTTAGTTTATTGATAGTTCCATAAAATGGATCAGTACTCCATTCACCTATTTCGTGGAATTATACTGCACCCATTAAGTGATTGTTTGGAGGAATTATGGAAACCCATCTTCTCTAATTTAGCTGTCATCATTCTAGGGTTATTGCTATCTAATACTAAAAGGACAGGAAGCCTTGTGTGCCATTTCCTCTCTCCCACGTATACATCCATTAAGGCCAAAAGCCTCGATTTTTATTTAAGTATTTGTTTCGATTAGGGTACCAAGTTTTATTAATGTTCCCTAATAAGTTAGTCTGGCAAAATTCTAGACACTTTACATTAGAGTCAGTGAATGGCACGGTCAATAAGAAACATCAATTTGCACTTCCTGTAATGAACAGTTGAACTCTAATGCTACTTGTAGCTTAAAGGAGAAATACCTGAAAGAATCATTCATTATGTTTGTTTCTAAAACAGCTTGCAGGTAAGATGATTGCAAAAACATTTCATTTTATTGTGTATATCACATTAAAAAGCAGGAAATTTAGGACACTTTAAAAATGTGCGCAGGTTGAACGGGTTGCTTGTATTTCTCTGGCCTGCCAACTGTTTTCAAATCTCAGCTAAAAGATTTATTTTTTCCCCTTGTCTCAACCTAATTATGGAACCTGATACTGGAGAGGAACTGACTACTAAAAGATGGAAAGGATGGTCTTGTGGTTAAGATGCTCAACTAATCTCAGGCACTCTGAGATCAGTTCCCAGCTCTCCCACTGACTCCTTTGAGAATCTGGGTCTAAATGATGTAGGAGCATAACAGGACTCATCACTAAGAACTGATGTGACTTGGGAAGATCCTATACTTAGTTCAGCGGCAGATGAGCAAAATTTAAGAGGCTCCTCCATAGGATCAACATGGTTCATTTCAGAAGCCAAGGGCCCAGTTAGTGGGCATAACTCCAATGACACCAATAGTGTTGTGTTCACTTAACTGGTGGTGAATTTGCCCCAGTGCAAGCCTTCTGCCCAGCCAATGACCGTGATCAAGAGTTGGATCTTGGAAACCACTGGCATTGCATAAGAACAACTTTATTGAACCTACAAACTATGTAGTCATAGTTTTCATATGTCTTATGGCTATAGTTTATATCAACTATTTACATATGTACAGATCTTTTACACAACACTATCATAACAGGCACAGCCAAGCAACCTTTGCATGCTCCAAAATTTATTCCACAGTGGGAGAAATCATACTCTTATTAGTGATCAGGGTTGCATCAAATTGTGTGGCACAGGCAGGGTTCCAACAATATAACACCTTGCACATCTGTAATCACCTTCCCATTAAATATCTTAACTAACACCACAAAAGTGAACGAGGCCTCTTTCACAACCATTCTGTGAAGTAGGACACTTACAGATGGTGAACAGAGAGGTTACATTACTTGCCCAAAGTCACAGTCAGCCATAAAACCAGTGTCCCAATTCCCAGTTCATTGCTGTAACCACAAGCAAACATCCTCTGCAGACTGTGTTGGTCACCTCTGTTTCACCTATTTGAAGACCCATGGAAGTAATTATAGAGGAGATAGAAACTTGCAAGATCCAGAGTTTGGACCCGTGTGTTTTCCCTAACCAACAAACAAGCATACGCTTTGTTTGCCTTCCATAGCTGCCTTGTCACAGTGCTGCTCCCAGCTCTCCTGGGCCATGGGTGCACAGTGCACAAACCTTTAAGACATACATCATCCATATCAACAGCTACCATGTGGGAGAGTATGATGAGCAAAAATAGCTTTTCATGTTCTGCAGCAATCCCCAAGCAAATAGCAAGAACCAGAAGGACAATTTGAGTTTTCCTTACAATACCTTTTAATTGGTACTAAAAGAATATAAAGTTTAGACATTCCTGGTCTGAATTGGGATTAGGTTGTGTGGGTGTCACTGCTGATACAGTGTTGAATAAAATGCGTGCTTGCAAAACCGATACAAGTCACAAAGAATACCAACTCCAATTAGAAATGTAGAGTCTGATTAAATATGGTGATATTATAAAATGGCTTAATACCTGGAGTGCAATGATTGACCAATAGACATTGCAGCCATGCAAATCTTTTGTAACTGCGTAGATGAGAATTCAT
Organism: Chelonoidis abingdonii; assembly: GCF_003597395.2. Taxonomy (NCBI): domain Eukaryota; kingdom Metazoa; phylum Chordata; order Testudines; family Testudinidae; genus Chelonoidis; species Chelonoidis abingdonii. The sequence goes on along the minus strand of NC_133786.1, from coordinate 11,341,459 downwards.
TTGTCTAATTGCAGGACTGGTATTTCTCCCAGTGACATATATAAATGCTGAGTCATGCTTGCTCTCACTTCTTAAATATCAGCATTTCTAATTCTATTGGAAGATATAACCTATAAAAAGGCTTGGAAGGTTTTGATTTTTATCAGTAAATGTAGATTTCTCCATGAGCACACAAACTGACAAAAAAAGACTTCCGTCAATAATAATTGAAATCTATGGATAAGCAATGTAAGAGAAATGCTGCTTTAGAACTTCTTAGAGCTTGATTTAAAAATATTTAATTTGTATATTTTGATGTGATGTGGACAATTATTGTTTTAATGGTTATAAAGCTTTAATTTTTTGAATCTCAACATCTATGGTCATTAAATAACTATCCTGGGACACACACACACTAATTTCCCACAATGGTGAAAATGCAAATGGACACAAATCTTTAAAAATGCTTAAAATAAATATTTATATTATCCATCAAAAATTATTTAAAAAATAAAAATCATATTCTGTCAAGTCTACTTATAAACAGAGCTTATTTGCCCTTTGGCATAAAAACTGGCATGAGCTGGGAACTTCAGCTCCCTTAGGAAAAGCAAAGAACAGACAGGTCCTAGCATAGTGGGGCTCTGATCCATGAGTAAGACTCTAGATGCTATTGCAGTACAAATATATAATAAATAATGGATATTTAAATAAGTTAAGATTATTAAGTCAATTATTCAGCTTAACTGAGATTTAATTAAATAAGAAATCCCAAAGAAAGGGCTGGAAGGTCCTGAGGTGAAATCCTGGCCGTTGAACTCAATGGAATACCTCCCATTGACTTAAATGGGGCAAGGATTTCATCCATTTGTTGCTGTTTACAGGACGGATGCAAGCGCCATATATGTTATACCTACATACTGTGAGATAGATCCTCAGCTGCTGTACAGCTGCATAATTCTACTAAATCTGATAGTGTTACACTGATTCGCACTAGTTGAGCATTTAGCTCACAATCGTTAGCTGAATTTTTGTGTGTGAAAACTTCTTTGAAAATGTTATTTTTTAATGAATGGGGAAATTATAAATAGAAATTTTTGCCTCAGTTTGAAAGATTGCTTAAATTTTCACATTGTCCCCTACCCTGCAACATACTCGCACATTTGTGTTAATTAATTACTTATCTTTTTATCCCCCTCAACTTTTCTCCCAAGTAAAAAAAAAGTGAGAAAAAGTGGATTTTTCCTCTCATGCTCTCTCAGTTTTTTCCAGTGGGAGGGGGAGGGGGGAAGAGAAAGCAAGAGCAGTGAGTGAGATTACCCCCACTCTCCCAAGGCATTTTAAACAAATAGAACATTTATAAATAATTTTGAGGTTTTTTTCATTACAATTGTCATGAAAAACAACATTTTTTTAATGTAAAGTTTCATTGTCATCAACCTGCCCCCCCATTTTTTTGGCAAAAAAACTTCATGGAAATTTTTTGCAAACTAGTTCACCTACATTTTTTTTTCTGCATCATCTTACCCATGAGTCTTCACAAAATGTTTAGCATTAGGTTGCCAGCATTAAGGGCTGACATCCTCTATTTGGGCACTGAAAACTCACATCTCTCATTTTACCACATCCCTTTATGAGCTTCAAAAATACTCTCTTCACATTACTTTTAACTAGAACTGGGCAAAACTCAGTATTTCCATTCCATGGGAAATTCCCACATTTTGAAATTGGCCTTCATCTCAGGTCAGAATGAAAAATTGAAATTAAAGTTTCCAGCAAAATGAAAATGATAAAGTATTTTGTTTTGGAAACACCAAAATGAAACTTACAGAAATGAAACATTTCATTTGGACGTTACTGTTTTAGCTTGTGATATATATTATATTATAGGTAAATATATTATAATGTAACATAAGTCAACGTGATAAAATTAATATGAAATGTTTCAACCTTTTTTAAATGAAACAGTTTAGTGGTTTCTCAACAGAAATTTTGACGTAGTGAATACATTTCCATCAAATGTTCTGATTTTGTCAAACTGGCATTTTCCAAGGGAAAACTGTTTCTGTCAGGGAAAAAAAAAGCTGACCATCTCAATTTTTAACCTTTCCAGAACACATGGCTGGTTTCCCCGTGAACAAGTTAATACAATCTGTTAGCTGCAGCCTTTATTTCTGAAAGGGAAACCAAAAAACAAAAGAGAAACATCTTTGGAATAAGCCCTTTCTTCCCCCTCTTAACTATTCACCCTAGAGGACATTGTTCATGTATAGTAACTGCACATGTTGGAATCAATTAGGCGACTCATAATAAAGCAGATGCTGCTATTGTGAAAACGATGTTGTGAAAGTATGGACTTAGGAAGGCCCTCAGTTCAGACTGGGCTAAGCAGATATGATGCTAATTGAGTTCTTGCTGGTAATTTTTCACCCCTAAATGAACAAGAAAGAGAGGAATCTTACAGTCTCATCTGTTTAGCTTGTGAACAGGCAAATGTTTTCAAGCTCAATAAATGAGCAATCTAATCCACTGGGATGTTAGCAGGGGATTTCTCTTTTTTTTTAAAAAAAGTATAGTCAAAAATGTGAATGGTCCCCCATTCACACAACAGGGGGGATAATCAGATGGGCTATTTTATCTATGCTTAGATCAAGCGAGCTGTGAAAATTCAGAGGTTTCTGAAGGGTGCAGTTTTCCCTCAACTGGAGACCAGAAAACTCACAATGCAGTGATCACAATGATATTGTTAACTTAATATAAAGCAACTGTGCTAGAATTAAGGGGTTTGATTTGCCTCTTACCTACACCAATGTAGCACCATTGATTTTGGTGGCATTACTTCTGATTTACATCAAGGACCAGGGGCCCAGATCCTCAAAGAGAATTAGGCACCTCATTCCCATTGGAATCAATGGGGGCAAAATGTCAAAATGCCTTTGAGGTGCTGGGCCAAGGTGTTTCAAACGAGGATGAGAGAATGACTTTGTAGAACAGGCACTCTCATACCAGGATCAAGGGGTTATTCTGGATCACAGGTTGCAAATGAGACAACAATGTGAAGCAGTTGTGAAAAAGGCAAATACACCGGTGTGTATTCGCTGGGGTGTCATATGTAAGACATGGGGGGTAATTGTTACGCTCTACTAAGCACTGATGAGACCTCAATTGGAGAACTCTGTCCTGTTCTGGGCACCACACTTCAGGAAAGATGTGGACATATTGGGGACAGTCCAGAGGAAGCTAGTTAGGCTCTGGAATAGGCTTCCAAGGGAGGTTGTGGAATCCCCATCCTTAGAGGTTTTAAAGAATAGGGTGGATAAACACCTGTCAGGGACGGTCTAGGTTTACTTGGGCCTGTCTGAGCACAAGGGACTGGGCTTGATATCTGCTCAAGATCCCTTCTAGCCCTACATTTCTATGACTCTATAACTGTGATGAGGAATGTGGAATAAATGCCTATTTAGACACGTAAGATAGCACTGCTTATTATAACATAATAACGGTGCCACTACTGAAAACGGCCATATCCACTGGAAATCTTACGTCACCACCAAAAATATCTCACTCAGTGGGTAAGTTTCCATTTTATGTATTCATTTTGATAATTTTCAATAATACATAGAAGAGGTTCCATAAAGATTTTAATGGCCCCAGAATTAGCCAGAGTAGTTATCTGAACAATAGGTTTAGAAGCACATCCTCTTGGTGCAAGAAATGTTGAGCAATGAAGCAGCAAGGAAAGCATTAGTTGGCTGAAGGACAATCAGAGGGGCGTGTGGAACAGGTGCAGTATCTGGAAGAAGAATGAAGCGCATGCAGAGAAAAGAGGCATTAGATGAAGGAATTAATGGGAAGAAAGTAGGGATATCTAATCAATTACAGAGTGGAGGAAATCAACCCACTTGGTCTAATCTAGCCTGATTGTCTTTGATTCTATCAAGATGAGAATGAAATTCAGGATATCTCAGTGACGCTGGTGTAACTTCATAAGTGAGTGGGATTACCAGATTACAGCATCATAACTGAGATCAGAATTTGGTTAGTAGACATTACAGTTAATAAATGTTAATAAACCATTGAAATGTATCCACCATGCCAAAGCCATCTATCTAACAAGAAGTAAAATGCCAGTGTGTAAATGTATCTTTAATCTGGCCTAATGCGGATTATTTCCATCCTCCCTATTAGCTGCCTCTAAACCCTTATCTATCTCTGGTCCTCCTTATCTTCAACCCTGGATCAAGCCCCCTACTCACTAAAATGGCCAGTCATTTGACATCATGTTCACTGAAAGAACCTCCTTCCCTGATCTGTCAGTTTCCAAGATCCCTTTCTCCAGGCAACTCCTTCCAAGTTTCCCACTTGCCCCCTAAGAAAAGTGTCAAACTGAGACATTGGTAAGTAGAAAATCTGCAGTGTGAAGGACCATATTCTTTTCTTGCATACTCAGTGTGCCATTCAGATTTCCAAAACCCAGATCCTCAAGGGTGCCTAAATCCCATTGAAATCAGTGAAATTAGGTGCCTAACTCCCTTTGTGGATTGGGTTCTGGGTGGCCTAGAACCCCAAGAGCCCTATACCTCAGCATCACAGAGTAGAATAAAGAGAGAGTTCAGAGCATAACCTCGGTGCTGTTCATATCCCCATTTAAATCTGTGGGGTATCTCATGTCCTTGAACAGAGTCCTTTCCTTTCATTGTTGCCCACACATCACAGATGATTTCTCCACCTTGTATTTATCAATGAGCAATTAAGTCTCCCCAAGTGCCAAAGAGGCCCTTTAAAATTAAAATATTTTCCATTTTATTTTGCTAGCTGCTTAATGACAGTGGGGGAAAATTAGGCTAATTACTTCTATCCTAATTAGACTCTTACAATAACCCATAATTACAGCCATATTTATTACCTTTGTGTTGGACACTTTAACCTGTTGTGGTTTGTAATTAGCATGTGTATATCTGGTGAGCCTATTCTAATGTCTACTAGCTCTTGGTGCTACTAGTCTTTGATTGTAAGTATGGCAACAAACCCTCAGTACTTTATGTGATAATTGGTGTAATTTATCAAACACCCTAATGAATGGTAACAAAACTATTACAGAAGCTGGATTTCGTTTTAACTCACTTGTTGACTCTAGCTATATTTTCTTGCAGATAAACAGCAGCAAACAGTTAAGTGGCAGCATTTTTAGTAAGAATGGTCATTTTGGAGGTTTAGGGCTTAACCTGGGTTCTATTCCTGGCTCTGCTTCTGGCCTGCTGGGGGACTTTGGGCAAGAGTCAGAACAAGCAGCAGTGGGGGAGGTTTAGGTTGGATATTAGGGGAAAAAACTGTTTCACTAGGAGGGTGGTAAAGCACTGGAATGGGTTATCTAGGGAGGTGGTGGAATCTCCTTGGTGTTTTTTTTTGTTTTGTTTTTTTTTTAAGGCCTGGCTTGACAAAGCCCTGGCTGGGATGATTTAGTTGGGAATTGGTCCTGCTGTGAGCAGGGGGTTGGACTTGATGACCTCCTGAGGTCCCTTCTAACCCTTATATTCTATGATTCTAAGTCACATTATGGCTCTGTGCCTCCTTTTCCCCAAGCGTAAAATGGGACTAATGATACTGACCTCTTTTGTAAAGTGACTTGACATCTATGCATGAAAAGTGCTAGATAAGAGCTGTACATTTTTATTTATTCTAAGAAATGCTGAACATGCACAATTCCCACTGAATCCAATGAGCCTGCTCCTGCTCTCATTGAAGTGAACAAGAACCACGGGCCCTTTCCCTCAGCTCAGGAATGTTCCACACAGGTCAGGAAGCGTCTGCACACAGAGATGGACTTGTTACCATCCATTTGGACTTTCCCATTATAAATAGGCTTCAAGGCCTCTAAGTAAAGGAAATAAAACAAAATAATACACCCAGAAAAAACTAGAGAGGTGCTTTAACTGAACTCCTGGATCCAAATACCCTGAAATTTGGGGAGGTTTTTGAAATCCAAACCTAGATGTTTACAGTGAGTTGTACTAAACCTCAGCATCCAACCTCCCCAGACTTTGAGGATGCTGAAATCCAGACCTTTAACTTCAGGAGATGTTGTAGGGTAGGAATACAACTTACAGAGGAGACATGGGGATGATATTGCCAATGCAAAGTGAACTGCTTTTGACTGAAATGTCTATGGGGATATACAGACAACACAGATAACATTAAAGGAAAAAACTTTAGCCTGGTCTCACAGCTACATTTAACGACAACACTGAGGTCTGACAAACAAGATGCCTATGTTTTTGTGGGTGGGGTGCTGGTGGTTGTGCACACAAGCTGGAAGGGACTACATCCCTAAAGCTGTGTGAACCTTTCTTCCTTAGAAATAACTAAAACCAGGGGAAATTTTTTGCACATCTGAGCAAGACCCACTCCAAGATCACAGTGAACCAAGGCCCATTTGTGGTTTGAGTGGGAAACCAAGCAAAATTTGGGATTTTAAGCTAAGTCTTGCTTTGAGATCTTGGACCTGGAACTTCAGAGTGTACCTTGGGGACTGCAAACTACAGACAAAGAAAGGTTATGGGAACCAGAATGGATGTGGGGCTTTGTTCATCTTTGTATATTTCATGCATCAGATGCTGCAAGCACTTTGCATCGACTTTAAACATTAAACACTTCTGACAAGATCTTGTGGCAGTTTTAAACCATTGCTTGATTTCAGTCGGGGTTGAGGGTATTTGGCACCTTTCAGAATTGGGCCCAGCATTTAGGAAATATAAAATATATGCTGGGTGTAAGTAAGAAGGAATATCTTACTCTCTGATGCTTTGTCAGACAATCTTCTTGACAAAGAACAGCAACTGAAAACTAAATGTTGACTTTGAATAATCAAATCCTCATGAACTAAAGCTCACCCCTGTATAGAGACCTATGTACCACTTAAATGCATATAACTGACAATACCTACTTGCCCCCTTGAAACAAGGCCCCAGTGATATATCACATTGGCCTTCTGCACAAGGGTGAATTTCACCTTTGGATTTCACCCAAGCAGGTAAAGAAGCCATCACTGAGAAGGAGCAAAGATTTTTTTTTGATTAACGTTCAGAGACAGATACTTAATTTATCCTCTCAAACACACACACACAGAGCCTTAAACCAAAATGCCAGAACTCAATGCCAAATCCAGAACCATTTCCCCACCTCCCTCTCTCACACACACTGGATGAATAAAATAAAATCACATCAATCAACATCTTCATCCAAGCCCTGGGAAAGCTCAGATCCAAAGTGGAGCCTACAAACTTTGGGATATTCTGATCTGGGGTCTTCAGTTGGCCTACTCAGATCCCTAAAGTTCTAATTCAGATTTTGAATCCAGCGTTCTGGTTGTGACACATTTCTACACCTCATAGCAATTGAACAGAGGTCAGTCACAAAGTGTTTTGTATTTGGCATTCAAAGTTTATTACGGTAGTAGTGTCTAGCTACTATCAGGGTCCCATTGTGGTAGGTGCTGTACATATACCATATAGCGACAACCCTGCCACTAAGAACTTACAAGACAGACACAGGGTGGGAGGGGAAAATGGAGGCACAGAAAGATGCAATGACTTGCTCAGGGCACAGAGCAGCTCAATGGCAAAGCTGGGAATAGATTTCCTGACTCCCATTCCAGTGTCCTACCCATTAAGAATTGATAACTCCAGAGCTTGGTTTGGTAATGGGAGAGAGACTTCCATCTCAAGGCCTCATGGGGGAGAATAGTGACCTACACTGCCACCACTGGACAGCTACTCAGCAATCAGTGTTGCCAATCCCCAGCATTCAAAAATCATGAGTCAAAATCATGCGATTGGCTGAAATCATGATTTTTCTTTTTAAAAGTCAGATTATTTGTCTTTGCCTTTTGGTTTCTAAGCCATCAGTGTTCATTGGGTCACATTTCCAGGATTCTCTCCACAAACATGAAGTCTAGAGACTTTTTATTAAAAACAAACAAAAAGCTGAGTTTCACACTCAATCACAAGACTCTGTTGGTTTTCTTAAAGCCTAAGCACCTAAACACAGAGAGATTCGCATGAGTTGACAACAACGACTGCTGGCCTATGTGAAATGAATTTAGTGACCTCAGTCTAGCTCTCATAGGAGCCTCCACATCATCTTTCTACCAGAATCAGTGCCCTTGGGGTCTGTCTAGTGAGGAAGCCAAGGACTCAGTGGGCCCTAGTGACTAAAATTGTCTTATGTCTAGGAGGCAGCCTCTCTAGCTCAAGAATGAGGCATATGGCATGAGGAAGGGCATGGAAACAAGCATTACTGTGTCCTGTACTGAGCCAGTTCTGTGGCTAATGAGAGGGCTTCAGTCTCCACAGCTCATAATGTACTTCAGTTTTCCATCTGTAAAACAGGTTCTTCCCTACCTCACGCAGCTGTAAGGATGAAAAAATATTAAGCATCCACTGACTCCTTGGGCTCCCGAGGGCAGAGCGTGCTGCTGACCCCTCTGGATCCTTGCTTTGCCCCACACCTCCCATCCGTGTTTTTCGTTCTCTCTTCACCACAATCAGTTGGGTTCTGGTACCCTTCTCTCAGGTAAGGGGGTGGCCCTTTTGTTCATCCAGTGGGCTCCACCTACCATCCCAGGGTTTAAAGAGTCTGACACCTTATAAAAGCATCAAATTCACTCACACTAAGGCTTTGTCTTCAATGACACAAAGTGATTTTTTTTTTTAAACACCAAGATAACAATCATGCAATGATCATGGCACAGTAAGGTCCTAAGTGGAGACATGGTATTTGTAGTGTACACCATGAGGTCAGCATTATACCCTCACTCATAGTTGCTCTCGCCTAGTTTACCCCACAGTAAAACTTCAATGCTTTGTCTCCACTATCTTTTCACAGTGGGATAGCTAATGCGCATTAGTTATCCCAGGGTAAAAAACACACCTCTTTTTTTCTTTTCGTCAGTGAAGATATAGCCTATGAGTTTTAATCCTTTGAAGGCACAGTCCTAGATGTGTCCAACCATCTCAACCCACAGCCATTGAGTGGAAAAAAATCAGTATGACATTGTTTGTTAGTTTTGGGTGAGATTATTGTAGGAGAAATGCAAACAAGTTTGGCCCTATCATTGGAACAAGACTGCCTTCATGAAAACAGGTAAATGAAGGAGAAAGAAAACAAAGGAAGTTGATAAATCACGTAATTTCAGCCCTATGAATTAAGGAGTACCCAACAGTCCACACATGTGAGGCCATTCAAAGACAATTTATCACTTGTGATCACAGAAACAAAATGAAGCCATTACAACCTTTTAAAAGCTTTCTTGAAACAAACTAAAAATATCCATTGCTGACAGATGCAAGCTATCAATAAGGAATTTAAGAACTCAGTATGAAGAGTGGAAAGAGTGCAAAGTCTTGATAAACATCTCAAATTGGGTCTTACTCAGCAGGCAACAACTAGTTTATAGTGGTAATTGTAAAGGGCATTTTACATTGAATCAATTAAATGAAAATCTTTTAAAGCCTTTTTAAAAAAGGACCTTTTTAAGTTAACAGGTGATTTTAATTGGAACCAGGGGAGTTGCATCATGGGTTGCTTTTTTTTTTTTAAGCATTCAATATGGGTGGAAAAATCAATACATTTCCATCAGCATTTGAACTCCTGGCGTCTTGCAAGTTGAATGTTGAAACTAAACAAAAACTACAGTTTGTTCTAATTATGTAGTACCTTCACAAATAATGAAATATATTCCATCATGACTGTTTGCCATCAAGAGACACACATTTCCAACAGAAGTATTTTTAAAAGATTCATATGAGGAAGAATTTGTTAAGACAAAACCATATTTTTACCAATAAATTCTATAGAGGGTTTATGTTTTAGTCAGAACAAGGAACCTTGGCTGAAACCTACTAATATAAATAGGAATATGATCGATAATTTACATTAGAGTAAGATACTACAGAGTCCAAACTGATACTACCATAAGCATCAAAGTGCATCAGAATAGCAGCTTTCATCTCTAAGCTCCTTGCAGAAGAATAACACATGCAGTGCACCCTTCTCTGGGGGCAGCAGGACAACTGCATCCAGCTGGACAATTGGTCCATAGGACAACCAGCTAAGGACTCCAGGGCAAATCCCTATCTTAAAAACAAACAAACAAAACTATCCACAGGATCTTCGGGATCTGACTTTCGGGGTTGCTAAACACTCATAGTTCCCACTGACTTCAGTTAGAATGGTGGGTGCTCAACATTTCTGAAAATCAGACCCTATTTCCATAAAAAGCCGCAGGAGATGGCATAGAGTCATCAGGTATCTAACAGGAAGCAAGCAAGAAAGAGATAGAGACAGAGAATAGAAGTTCTATGAGACACTGGGTCCGGTCTCTTCCACAAAATTTTGATGCAATAGATAAATAAAAGTCTTCTACTGAAACCTGGTATGCTCTACTTTCTTGCAAGTACTACACGGAACCTCGATTTTTAGGTCTCACCACCCCAGGTCCCCAGTGAAATGCATAAATTATCTACTTCAAAATAAGGCCGAAACAATGATTGCAAACCTGATGCTTAGCCCTCCGAGCGATCCTTTCACATTGTTGATGTGATGAGTACAGCAGAGAAGGTCCTAAATGTTACTGATGACCTCCCTTTGGATTTATCAGAATGGTTAAACTAAAACTCAGCTATTTGACCAAAACACCCTACAGCTGTGATAGTGCTCTGTCTTGCTTGTTCTGAACAACAACCGCCCATGAATGTAAATACGTCCATTAGAGCAGTAACCAAACAGCCAGTGTCAGAGGCAGGCTACTGCTGCAGAGCAGACAGCTGATGTGCTACAGAGCTAGCATGCTCCACCCCTAGCTGGGTAGGAGTGGGGAGTAGAGGTCCACCTTGCTCTCTAGCACCCCCTGTGGCCAAATGAAGGAGCATTACAAGCACTGGAGGATATCACGTGCAACTGCTGCTTATTGGAAAGCCAGCCCTTTGCCGTGGGAGAAAAGGATCAAAGGAAAACAACAAACTCTCAGGGGAACAAAGGAGAGGGCAGAAAGACATTCTGACTGCAGTCCGCCTCCATCTGCATGTAGATCCAATGAGCAGTATCTGCATTCTCCAGAAAAGCTTATAGTGATGGTAGGGATTGTAGTTCAGACTTGAAACCCTCTGTTGCTGCTGTGACAGACCCAGGCCAGTGGGGTACAGGAGTATGGTCCTACTGGCATCCCAAGGGTGGGCGGGCGAGGCCTACAGGAGTCTGGTAGAGGGCAAATATACTAGTCACTTGCGGAGTAGTTTTCTGTTCCCTGAGTGGACCTAGAGCAGGGGTCTGCACTGGGTTAATCAGGAACCTGCTAGAACCAATTAGCAAGACGGCTGTTAGATCACTCCAGCCAATCAAGGAGGCTGATCAGGGCACCTGGGTTTAAAAAGGAGCTCACTCCAGTCGGACAGGGAGGAGGCTAGATGAGAGGAAGTGCCATGTGAGGAGTCGGAGCAAGAGGCCAAGGAGCTGAGAGTGGAGGGTGTGCTGCTGGAGGACTACGGAGTACAAGCGTTTTCAGACACCAGGAGGAAGGTCCTGTGTGAGGATAAAGAAGGTGTTTGGGGAGGCCATGGGGAAGTCGCCCAGGTAGTTGTAGCTGTCATGCAGCTGTTACAAGACCTATAGACAGCTGCAATCCCAGGGCCCTGGCTTGGAACCTGGAGTAGAGGGCGGGCCCAGGTTCCCCCCAAACCTCCCAACTCCTGATCAGACACAGGAGTTGATCCAGATTGTGGGGAAGGTCACTGAGGTGAGCAAATCTGCCAATAAGCGCAGGACCCACCAAGGTAGAGGAGGAACTTTGTCACACTGCGTAAAGTGTATTGGCTTGTGAGTGGGCAAGCAATGCTGCCCTCTATTGGTGGAATCAGAACTGTGCCAAAGATACCAGTGGCATCCGCCCACCAGTGGCTGGAGAATAAATGTCCTAATACCGCGTGACTGCTATGGGAGGATTCTCCTTCAATTAAAGTAGTAGAGACCAGTGTTTTTTAAACCAAAAGCCCAAAGCAGAGCTGGCTACATTATTCATTGCAACTAATTTATCAGGCAACCTTCAGAATATTTTTCTTCAAATAGTTCATTCCTGCCTAGTTTTTGCCTTATTCAGATAAACTCATAGGAGAGTGAATATTAGATGGTGTGGATAATTTATGCAGTGAGTTCTGTCAATCATCAGATCATAATATTTTTCCATTACTCAGACAGCTTTAGCTTTCAATTCCGTCCCCTACATGTCGCAAATTTGCTGTTCAACTAGCAACTATGCTATCTGTGTACTTGCAGCCAATGGATTATAGTCAAACCTGGATTATGGCAAAAGTTACCCCAGGATTAGTTAAAACAGGGGTTCTCAAACTGTGGGGTCCCGAAGTTATTACATGGGGGGTCATGGCTGTCATCCTCCACCCTAAACTCTGCTTTGCCTCCAGCATTTATAATGGTGTTAAAAATATTAAAAAGTGTTTTTAGTGTGTAAGAGGGATTGCACTCAGAGGTTTGCTGTGTGAAAGGGGTCACCAGTACAAAAGTCTGAGAATCCCTGAGTTAAAAGTATGTGGGTCCGAGTGCAATCATAAGCATTCAGTAATTTCAGTGCTGTCAGCTGTGGACAGACCTCCATGCTAGTATGCTCTGTAAGACTCTGTGACTTGGCCAGTTCCTCCTTGATCAATAGAAACAGCACTTGGGGGTTTAGGGTTCTTACTTGTATTGTGTGTCCTATGACTTCAATGCTTGCTTAAGGGAATCTATCCTGGGTCTGTCCTGTTACTACACTGGTATTCAAGCACCACAATCAAAGGAAATAGTGAACAAATGTTCGTATTACATGGAAACAATTTGGAGCAAAGGGGAAAATAATCTGGCTGTTCAAAGACCTGCTTTGCACTATTGCATTGCCAGCTTTTGTGATGTTATTGAGTGTCTCACAAGAGATGATGCTTTTTTTAAAGCGTCTGTTGCTGGAGCCATGTGTTTAGGTGAAAATCTCAACTTTCAAAGAAGAGGAAGTTTCTACCCTCCTGCTTGTGGATAAAAGCTTGAAAACATTTCCTGAATGAACATAAAGTTTCAAATAAAGGCAATGAAAAAAGAACCTAAAATATATATTTTTTAAAAATCTCATTATTTGTGGGGGGGTGTTGATATGCTGTTATCAATACTGGAATTATGAAAGATCTATCCCCAGGATATTGCAGTGACATTGTCCATCTTGCAGTTTTCCAGCAGTTCCACTTTTTCCTCCACCCTTTGAACTTGTATGTAAGCATCAGGAGTAGGGGGGGGGGGGAGAAAAACAAATCTTGCCTTGAATTTATCTGATCCTTAATTAGCTCCCTGCCCACTTTCTTGGAAGTGTTTTGCCACCAGCAAAAGTTAATGCTTCTGTGAATGTGAAATCAACTCATCTTCTGCCTTCTCTTCTCAATTAAGCAATGACATATTTTAAAACACGTGAGTAGCATTTTGCATTTATCTAAGATAGCCCTGGTTAACTGAAAGCCAGCTCCGAAAACTTTAGTTCTGCCCTCTGAAAGCTGAGTCATGACTCCCCAGCCAGTGCCTCCTTGTTTTGCTCTACTCATTATACAGCAGTTGCCACCTCTTATGGAGCTGGCTGGGTCTTAAGAAACCAGCCAGAAGCCTCTACAATCAGGGTAACTTGCCTATTTAAAGTCTCCAATCCCCTGTCAGGCAACCCTGTTCACCTGCCTAAGGTACTTACACAGCTTGCAATGCCTTTGCAGCTGAGCCCCTCACAATTTGTAATGTATTTATCCTCACAACACCCGAGTAGGGAGGTCAGTGCTATTTACAGATGGGGAACAGAGGCACAGAGAGACGGAGTGAGATGTCCAGTGTCACCCTGGATAGCTGGAGCAGAGTAGAGAATTAGCCCAGATACCCTAACCATTGGATCATCCTTCCCTCTCTAATCATAGATGGTTATTAATTTGTTCGGGTGTCCCCACTGTAGTTCCTTTCATCTAATGATCTCAAAGCATTTTACAAACCAACGGTTAATTATCCCGTCCCACAAAATAGGTAAATACACTTATCACGTCCCCACTGTACAGGTGGAGAAACTGAGGCACAAGCAGGCCCAGCATCTTGTCAAAGACAAAACTCCAGGAGTCCAGAGACAAGACTCCCGTGGCCCACGCTCCCTGCATAGCAGTGATGTGCTTTTGTTGTGCACTAAGTGATTAGACTGGGGCTTTGTTTAATGTGAAGTTATGGAGGGGGAGAGCCAATCAAAGTCAAAACTCCACTTCTGCTACAGCCCTATTTGAAGAGTAAGTGTTCTGCATTTTTTTCCATGCCTGAGACAATCTAGACAAATAGGCTTTTAAATTAAGCAGTGATTTGGAATATAAGTGAGTGCATTTAAGCTGATAAGAGATGGAAAGATTCTAATGGCTGAAATATTTGTCATATCACAAATAAGCTGGCTGTATCAGGAGCCACTAATATAACTAATTTTTACCAAGTCCTTTACTGCTCTGTGATAGAAAATGAGGTCAGCGCAGGTTGAGGCAGCACAAAATGAGCAGCTGTCTGAAGGCAGTAGAGAATACTGATAAAGGACTCTGCAGAGCTGTATTACCTTCTCGCAGAAAACAGGAATCAGGTTGTTAAAATTAAGATAGTCTGTTCAATGCGTCCAGGGTTTTTAATGTAAAAACACAAATGAATACTTTTGTTTTCAACAAAACTTGAATACAAATGTCTGCCATCTGATAATACCGTGGACCAGATTTTGCTCTGTCCCTTCCAGGTAAATCCACCAGGTGCAATGGAATTCCTTTGGATTTACAGAGGTGGAACTGACTGCAGAGTTTGGCCCTGAATATAGTTGATAATAATACTTTGCATTTTTATAGCACCTTCCATTTCTCTGTTTGCCTTCCATCTGGGGATCTCAAATGTTCAAGTATTAAGCCTTGGTCAGCGAAGGATTCTTATCCCCATTTTACAGATGGTGAAATGGAGGCACATAGGACTTAGGGAGAGCCTGAGCCTAGTCAATGGGGAAAAAAATGCCCAGAGTTACCAAGGTAGCTCATGGCAAAGAACTGAGGTCTCATGACTCTGGTGCCTTCACCAAGAGACCCTCTTTCCTCTGCTGTTTTCTGGCCTGATTCCCTGTTGTCCTGAACCATGTGGAGACATTTACACCTATGCAGAGTGGATGTAAAATGCTACCATTCTAATTCAGTACCACTGACACCCACTTTGCCCTGGGGGCACAAGGTGGATACAAATTGCAGGACAGGAAAGAGTCAATTCCAGTGTCTAAAGTACGGTAATATGCCATATATCTTATATCTCTGCAGTTATTTCAAGTATCTAGATCCCAGGATGGGTGGCTCCCAGGATGAATTGTTATAAATGTACATAAAATTAACAAATCAGAGAGGGTGTTATATTGATAAAGGTAGGTTTAGAATTATAAGCACTTTACATCTGTAAATCTCTATGGGCTTAACAAAGGTGAGGCAGGAGCAGTATCTCCATTTCCTAGATAGAGAAACTGAGGCACAGAGAAAAGAAGTATCTCACCCAAGGGTGCACAGATTCAGAATCAAGGCTAGGAATAGAACCTAGGCCTCCTGGCTTCCAGCCCAGGTCCAGAGCCACTGTGCAAAGCTGTCTCCCCTCCAGAAAGCCACAAGTTTCAATTAAATACTTAACAGGTGAGGAACTGGATGAATCTCTTCACCTATTGATGACCTCCAACTTAAGGCTCCAGTTGGGCAATCCGATCCCTGGATCTAGAATCTTATGGAGTGAAGCCAGTGGGTCTCCACACAGACTTAAGTGTCTGCCCAGATCAAACTGCAGGGTCTAGGTGGGCAGTGGTTGAGACATGGAACATTAAGATGCTCTTTGGGAAAGGAGTTAACCTGGGAGAGACCACTGTTATATCATATTGAAATCAATGGGTCTTGTCACAGGTTAGGTCTGCACTGCAAACGTTTGCTAACATTGGTGAGTCAGTCAGGGGTATGAACCTTGACTGGCATAGCTGGACCAGCAAGAGCCCCTCGAGTAGACATAGTTATACCGGCAAGACTCTGTTTTTACTAGTATTGTTTATTTTGCTCAGGAGCTTGAGAGGGAGAGGGGCAGGAATAAGCTTTGGAAGTACAAACAATCCATGCCAGGAGAACTTTGCTGGTATAATACAGTGGGGTTTAGCTGTACTGGCCAAGTGCTCTTAGCAAAGACCTGGCCATGATGTATGATACCATCAAACATGAGTAAGTGGGTAGACTCTAGCGTGCAGGCCAAGCAGAACTGTGAACTCCCTGGGGCAGGGACATCTGTTTGTTCTGTGTTTGCACAGCACCTAGCACCGAGGCTCCTAACCCTCACAGCAACACAAATAATCATCATGGTTGCCTTTAAAGGGACTGATTCTGCTCTCACTTGGCCTTGCGAAACCAGAGCATAACTGTATTGAAGGCAATGATGGCCCAAGAGAGGGAATAATTGGGCGAGGCGCACTCTGTAATACTTCAGAGTAATCTCCTAGAGCAGGAGCTTGCCTTGCCACATGTCAGCAACAATTGAACTGTGTTATCTATTGTTCCCATCCCATGCAATAATCAAATACCATTGTGAGCATTTCTCCCATAATAAACTGACCAAGAACCTTGGCAAGGGAAGGTCGATTGTTCAGAAGCATCAGACAATTTAAGAAAGCAAAATCGACATGGATTAATAATAAACCTCAAACTCACTACATTTCCTAACTGGAGCGATAGATGGGTTCATATTTGATAACCATTAAATGGTTTAATGAAATAATTATAACTCTGACTCCCGAGCCCCAGAACAATCAATAACTATGAGCTCTAAGCAACAGCATGTTCCAAGTTCTGCCATTTTCACAGTGCTCCCCAGCAGGCAGAGTGTGTGACTGTAAATGCGATTGACACTAAAGTCGCATTAAAACATTCCCATCAAGGGCAATAATAGATTAAAAGCTACTGAGGCACTGCAGTTGGCCAGTCAATATTCTTTATTTTCTGCATCACCCCCAATTTTACCACCCTCCCGGATGCTATTAGCACGAGTCGATTTGCTGTCAATGACCAGCTCAGGCAAAGAAACATTAATGCATGCTCACAAAGGCGGTACGCATGGCATTATCACTTCACTCGCTTTCAAATTACACCCTAATGCTGTCGCCAGGCAGCTTGTGACATGTTAACACTATATGCGATTTGTTGGTATTGGGCTAAATATTTCATGTCTAAAGATTTCATCAGAGATTTGATGACAGAAATAAACTACCGCCCGGTGGGAAATCATTCCGAATAATAGAATTAGGCATTGTTGGGAAATCAATGAAGAAGGGATGGTAACGGGAGAAAGAAGGATAGGAACAAGCTTGGAGGGAGGTTGCTGTTTTTCCCCCCATCCTTAGCAGTAAAGAGCTTCTGAGTACCCATTTGTCTGCCAATTAAAGGCCTTATTAATAAATCACATCGAAGGAGCAGAAATTAGAATTCAGAGACTTATTTGTTTATGCTCCAGGTGCAGGGGTTAGTTGCTCTTTGGTTGTTTCTAAGAACTGCCCCCCCAGTGCAAACAGTCCACCATGGTGTGTGAAATGCAGTGGGTTAGTGAGGGTTTTATCCTCTGCTGAGTCTAAGAAAAATAATCTTTAAAAATATAGATGCATTTGAGAAAATCTGCAGCAGTTCTGCGTTTCCTTTTAAAGGACTTTTGTGCTGGCGAAAGACTCTTGGAAATGGAACTCCTCTATTGACCCAAAAGAGAAGGACAAGTTGAGCAACATCAGCAAAATACCACTTCCCCACCGAGTGCCTCAGTCCTGATCAGCAGGAACCGCTGCCAAGATGAGAGGGTAGTAAGTCCACAAGCTGCAGACGGAAGCACTGTGCAGACACTACTGTGCATTAAATGAGTGCGCTGCAGATGATACAGTTACTGTCTAGGTCACACAGACACACCTGGAGAGGCAGGGCTAGTAAACTCTGGTCCTTCAGCTCCCAAAACACAGGTGTGGAAGAACAACACAGTCTTCACTCTTAGGTTGGTTGCAACAGGTCAGAGGCAGTTTATTCTCAAGCAATATTGCAAAGGGGGGGAGAAGAATGCACAAGGACAGGTCTCCCCAAAACATAAACAATTAAAGCAAACATTTATACCTTTTGTTACATACAGTAATGATCAACAACTGCATCTTGTTTATACATATTCCTTCCTGATTTCTTACTTTTCTCAGCAGTTCTTGCTATAGTCTGTGTTCCATTCTTATCTAACACAAGGTCAAAACAATCTCTCTTATAATTCTTTTCCACTCGCCCAGGCCCTGCCTGGAAGTCTCGCCTTATTAGCCATTAGAGTTAGCCTGACTCTTGCTCTTCCTAGAAGACTAAGTTGTCTGCGCTTTTTTTTCTACTTCCACACTGGACTATCCTATGGGAGCAAAAACAAAGCCCTGCTGAAGTACAATCCCTAGAGTATGCTACTGGTCATCCAGATACACCCAGGCCTTGAAACTGTAACTAGGATAGACACAGGCAGACCCATGCCCCCACACAGAGCTAAAATAATTTCAATAGGGCTCCCGCTCCACATGGACATAGGGGACTGTCTGGGCCGATTCAACTGCTGACTCAAGACGAAAGCTGGTATACAGGGGAGAAATTCAGACTCTTTGCCCTCTTCACAGAGATGGGCACAGTGACCTTTATCATTTGCCAACCAGGAACTTAACAGAAACCGCTAAACTCATTTTCACACAGGCCCCCAAGAAGTCATTGACCTGGGCCAGGTATACAGAGTGAACTAGAAGGCAAAGGTTCTAGCATTAATCCTAGCCTCCTGAACCATCCAATGCCACTGCACTGCAGTCAAGTTGCAACACACACCATTAACAAACACTCCCAACTGATTTAGCTGGAGCAAAATGATCATGCAGGCAATTGTTCTATTGGCATAATACCTGCTCAGCCAGGGGGAGCTCACAAATACTCCCCTTCTTGTTGAGGCATAGCACTAAATTGGTTGCTTGTATCTCCTAATCTGGCTATATTTCTTCTGTTAAAACAACACACTGAGTAATGCTGATTTCAGCTCAGAGCTGTGGGTCATGTTCTATACCCTATAGTCAGATTATGCTGCCACTTACTTCATATGCCAAGCAGAAACCTCTTGCTCTTCCTTTCTTTTTTCATACTTTCCTTCTCCAGGATTTCTTCCTCTTTTTCTTCCATTTAAAATCTCCACAGAGACTTTCGCTGTTTAGATACTGCATGAACCTCACTTTCCTTACAATAGCACCTGGGAAGGGCCAGCAGTTTTTTTTCTCCAGTGCAGGGAATTCTGGGACAGCAGGGTCAACTAGTTATGGGCATAGCAGCCCACAAGGCTGGGTTCTGTAAGGGGGTGAGTTAGTATAAGACAAACCTCTAAGAAGGGGTGATTCAGTTCCATAGACAAAGCCACGAGAGTGAAATCTGAAGGGTGCTTGGCACCTTAACCAAGGCTCTGTATGTGCACATAATTTAAGCTGGTTCTACATAGAAAAGGGTCAGATGCCAGAATCATGGGGAAGGTCAAATCCACAGCTGAACTTCATAGCTAACTCCTGGTGCTCTAACGACTTCCTCACAATGAAACATCAAGCCGCAGGCAGAGCACAGAAGAGAACCCATGTGCTCAGGTTCCCAGTCTCATGCTCTAAACACTGAAGAACTCCCTCTCCTTCTGTCCCCTTGCCCTGCTTTCAGCAGAAAGACGTCATTTGATCATGAATAGTTTCTTACAACAAAATACATGCCCCACTACCATCCCTTTTCTTCTAGGGGCCACCAACCACTACTCTGTGGAGTGCCATAGCACATACAAAGGTTTTTCCCTCTCTGCCTCTGGTATTGACTGGCAGGAGATGCTCAATGAGTTTGAGTGGAGTGTTTAAAGAGCTTAAAGCTATTAAAGAGCAAAGAGGCAGTGTGGTTAAGGCAAGAGACTCAGGAATCAGAGTTCAATTCCTGGTTCTGTCAGACACCCTGTGTAGCCCTGGGCAAGTCAGTTAGGCTGGAGTTTCCAAAGGTGCTAAGGGAGTTAGGTATCCACACTGGGTGTCTAACTCCCTTAGGCTCCTTTGAAAATCCCAGATTTAATCTCTCTGTGCTTCCTTTCCCCATGTGTAAAGAGGGGACAATACTTCCTTTGTCTGTCTTATTTATTTAGATTGTAAGTTCATTGGGACCAAGACTTACTATGTGTTTTTACAGCCCCTAGCACAATGGGCCTGATCTCAGTGATACTGATAATGACTACACACAAAGTACACACCATGTATGATACCACCCAAGAACTGTTATCTCAAATAGCTAGAAACTACAAGGCAGTAATATAAGTCCTTGCTGGTCTGTAGGCAATGACGCCCCATGCCCTACAAAACAAACCAGCACTTTTCCTTCATCGGTCTCAAAACACTTTGCAAGCTGGATCTCAAAACATTCAGCAGCTGGATCTGCTCAGGCAAATCCATGTGCTCACAGAAGTAATGTGCCAAAGGCCTCATAGCAAACCCATGGGCTTGTACCTTAATCACTGGAGCATGCTATCTTATAGTAAGTATATCCATGCCAGGGGGAAGAGAGGGTTTTTTCAGATGAGACCAGGATTTCAGACGGTTAAGCCAGCTCCTAACTAAGAGGGGTCAGGAGTAAACTTTCCCCACAGGCAGGTTATCCCATAAATGTGGTTTCTTGCATCTTCATCTGAAGCACTTGGTACTGGCTACTTTCAGAGACAGGTTACTGAGCTGGATGACCCAAAGTCAATGAGATAAAGATTTACCTAAGGGAAAGCTGGTCCAGTTGCCAAAAAGCCGCAATACGACATGACCCACACTTTCCTTTGCTAGACTGGTATTCTTGCTGGTTTTTGTCTTGCATGAGGCTGCAGTGCAAATCTATCAGGCATAACCATACATGAGAATTCTTCCCTCAGAAGTCAACGCACCCAGCCAAGATACTTTGGCAGTAGCCTTTTGCTCTGTGCTGAATGTTCCAGTAGAGTGTTGTTATAACTTTAATCTAAAATTAAGGGCCATAATCCTTAAAACACACACACACCAGCAGACATGTGCATTTCGGAGAAATCTAGCAGCTGGTCCAATGTGGATGGAGCATATTAATGGGACAGAGTCACCATAGATTTGTACATTGTTCAGAGTTTGATGAGGATTATTATAGAACTAATGCAGCGTAATGACTTCAGGAGATACAAACCCAACAAAGCTTTCCAGAGAGATGAAATCCAGATAGTGTATCCTAACTCTTAAATAAACAAGGAATTAGCTTCCTGCCCTTTCTAAGCAGGCAGTAATTGAAGCTTGTGATTTATGTGGCATGCTCTCCTTGCAAGGCAGTTAGAGATGGGGCATAATTGGTCAAAGGGAAAATCATTATTTCACAAGTCCTAGAAGATGGACAGCCAGTGATCAAACAATTGTGATAAGCACTTGGCCGTACATTTGTCAGTTACAAGGGGAAAGCACTTGAATATGCTATATATCTTCTGGGGTCTCTTGCCTTTTTCATCAATTGGTCTCACTCTCAAACAGAACAACAAAATATTGCTGTTTTCTGCGCTCTTTTTATGTATTGGTTTTGTTTGTACCATCCCATTTCCCCAGAAAAACAGGATCCTTCAAGATGCACAAGTTTTATCTCATTATCTGCACCATTAGGCCATGTGAGATCTACCTGGTCAACAGCTCTGGTTACCCATTGACAACACAGAAATTGATATCAAGGAACAGAATGGCCCTTCTAGTCAGGTAGGCTGTCTGTGACAACAGTCTATGCCAGATACTTCAAAGAAGGGTATCACCCCGCTGTACAAGCTGTATCACACTGTGATACCATGGAAATAAGACAGTAATTCTTCCTCAGCATCTCTCTCGTCTCTGACTTCTCCTCTGCTATCTTCTTCAGTCACCCACACATCCTCTTATAGTCTATTCCATTTAGGACAAAGGCTCCAAGCCTGGTTTTCAATATGTCCTTTTGTCTTTGTAAGAAACACACAGGATTGAAATTCTTAACCTGTTACTTTAGTCCTTGAGAACTGTATAAACTCTAGTTTGAGTGCTCATGTGACCTCTAACCCAGCCAATAGCTCATCTCTCTTAAAATGCACCTCTCCTTACTATTGGTTTTATATTTGCAGCCTGTAAACTCTTTGGGGCCAGGACAAGGATCATGACGCAAGGACATTCTGTGTTTGCAGGGTGTCTGGTGCAATGGAGCTTTGATCCTGACTGGAATCTCAAGGAGCTACATTTACAGAGATATTTAATAATGATCACAGTTAAATCACACCCTGGGATAGTATCCTGGCCTTGTTAATCTTCAGCTGTGCCCTGCTCGCTAAAACAGTGTTAGCCCTAACTGAGAATCTGAAAAACTGTCCCCCACTAGCAGAAGCACTGCTTCTTTTAATCTGCACCCAAGCAGTTCAATATCTGGTTTGCTGTGAGGCGCAGTCTGCATAGGATGACCAGATAGCAAGTGTGAAAAATCGGGACACTGGTGAATGCAAGTGCCTATATAAGACAAAACCCCAAATATTGGGACTGCCCATATCAAATCAGGACATCTGGTTACCCTAACCCTGCAATGCTAGAACGCTTGTACTGAGATCTTTCTGAATAAAATATTTTCACTGGATTTAATCTACACTCCTAAAAATGAGAAAACAGCCAGTGATTTTCTGAGTCAATTTAATAAATTAACAACTGCTGACACCTGGTGGACAACACAAGTACTGTGTCTGTCCCGAACCAGAGATGCATTTACTGCTGGCATCCCTACACCTCCTAACCGCTTTACTAATTCCTACCTAAATGCTAAAAGTTAATATTATTTGCAGGGTCTATTGCTTAGTCTTATTTCATACCCAAGCATAATTCATTTCATTTCTCTCCAGGCAGAAAATAATATGTTGCTATTAATTATTTGTCTTATGATGTTTAGGATATTCACTGAGCTAGGCACTGTCCTAAAAAACAGTCCTACCACCAAGAACTTATATTTTTAAGTAGACAAAGGGTGGGAAAGGAAACCAAAACAGAGACATTAAGTGACTTGCTCAAGGTCACAGCCTGTCAATAATAGCTCACCTAACTTTTACATAGCACCTTTCCTCAGCTCTCCAAGTGCTTTACCAAAGAGATCACTTTCATTATCTCAGTTTTACAGATCAGGAAATTGAGGCATAAGAATGGGAAGTGATTTGCCCAAGGTCATCCAGCAGGCCAGTAGCAAAGCTAGGAATAGAACCCAGGTCTTCTGACTCACCATCCAGTGCCCTAGGCACTAGAGCATGTTGTGTCTGCTCCGGTATAAATAATTACTACTTTGTGTTCAAAGCACAGAACAAACATTATGTAGTATTTTAATCCTCTCCAAAGGGTAGATGTTAATTTCTCCACCTTATAGATGGAGAAACTAAGGAACAAAGAGGTAAAGTGATTTTTTCAAGTAGTCAGCAGTGGACCTGGAATTAGCACTCAGGAAATCTGCCCATGTCCTCAGGACACTACTCCACCCTCTTTAATTTATACCATCCCTGGACCTCCCCTTATGCCTAATACTAACCCTTGCCTGGCACCAAAAAATGACCCTTTACTAGTAAGTGACCCCACTGAAAAATTAACTATGCCTATGCAACAGGAACTCTTCAATCATCAGTATGACTGACTGAAATCCACTATTATGGATGAAAACTCAAATCAACCACTACTAATACCAAAACCAATGCTGGCATGATTTAACTTTACTCTCAATCTGAGCTCAGGAAGACAAATCAAATAATCCAACATAGTTAAGAAAAGATTTTCAGGGCTCAGAGGTAAGGTGTTTATTTTTTATTTCTGAGAATTACATGGTGGGCATGATGTAAGGAAAGCTGAATTCTGATATATTAGCCAAAGCAGTCAATTTAAGGGACTGCAGCCACTCCTTGTGTTCTTTGGCAAGGAGCGTACATTATGAGGACATAGATGGCACATGTGCCCCCACAAGAGACTGGTGGACCAAGTTTCCAGACCTGTGCATATATGCCATACCCTGAACGGGGATTCATCTGGAACAATACCTGAACAACGTGTATTTTGCACAAGTGTGTTGCCCAGATTAGTGAGCCACCAGACTCAAGGACCCCGGAGAGTCCCTTGTCTAGAGCTGGAAACATTACTAAAATACTGCCTTTTAATAGACAGTATACAGGACAAAGCAACCTCAGAAAGGAGCCTGAAATCATAGCCTCAAAAGCCCACACTGTTGTGCTTAAGGGGAAAGGTCAACTCACAATAATAAAGCTAGAAAGCATAGGCCAGATGGAGACCAAATTTAATCTAGAAGGTTACACTGCTGGAACAGGCCCAGGAAGCTATGCAGTTATGTATCTTCATATGACACCTTGATTTATGGCAAAGACAAGAAAGGATCAATCCTTCTGAGAAACGCAGTCATCTCTACCTCAGTGAACCGGAGAACTCATTGTTTCTCAGCAGCTTGAAATCCAGAGACACTGTTAATCCTCAGCATGGGTTACACCACCTGCTACCTTGCCCACATCCGTCACTCTAAGCCAAAGAATCCATATCCTGCAGAGTGCTGACAATACATCCAGATTCCCCCACACATGCTCTTAAAAATACTTATCTACTTTCCTTCTAGTATTACTCATACCAGCTCACTAACATGAATCCATTTGACTGGATGACAGGAAAGCTTTTCCTCTTCCAACCAACACCTTGTTCACAATGGCAGCAGGGTGGGAAGCACCTGAAAGGGATAAACTGAAATTGTAGCAGAAAAGGTGTAATTTTTATGTGATCTCTAGTGTCTGGCAAAATTCAGAAGAGGAATTGTAAATATGGCCAATTCAGATACTCCTTGGCATTTCTGGTTTGTTTTCAGTAATGTTGTGCAGAACTTATCTAAATACTTTGAACAAACAAATCTCCCCCACACCCTGACAATGGCAAGAGCTAAACTCTTAGAAGTGATTTGCCTAAGGCCCCAGAAGGTCAGTATCAAAACTGATTAGAATTTCAGCAGGTCCTAGCTCCACATCCTTTCTTCAGAGGACTACATAATTTGAGATTAAGGAATCCTTACCTTGTTTAACTGACCTTCCAGAAAACTGATTCATGCCCACAGATCAGCAATTAAGAGTTGTAAAATCTGCTCTACTCTGGGATGAGTATCTGCTCAATGATTTTAGACTTCTAAATCCAGTTGACCCCATTTATTGTGAAACTAGGCAGCCTACAAAGGCAGCCTTCAGCCACTTATTCTGTTCTGCTATTGGGAACAGACTTCCTCACTGCTGTGCTCTCACTTACTCCTTTATAAAAAGGCAGTTGGGTGCTTTAGTTATTTTAAGTGAAAAAAATCTGTCTCTTGGCCTAGCAACTGACTCCTTAACAAAACCTCTTCTGGGCAGAAGCATCAATGGAAAACTAGGAACAAACAAGGTTTTGTAAATCCCAAGAGCACCCATGAAAGGGGGTGCCAATGGACATTCATGCAACAGGACGTAAAGAGTTTTAAGTTAAAATGGGGAGCAAGTCCCATCTGAACTTTTACAAAAACTAGACAGCAAAATCTTTTGCTCAATTTCCCCATCTGCTGACACTAAGAATAGGCATTACTACCCCTTTGTGCCATCTGTTAACTGGTTGGAGGATTTACTGAAACCGTGTCTGTCCCGAAGATAAGTCAATCTGGTTGTACAAGCCTGGGGGGTGCAAAAAAATGCATACTTCAATGATGCAGCTAAGCCAACCTCAATCCTATCAGAGACAATGGTAGTGAAGATAGGTAAACTACAGCAATACATTTGGTAGATGTAGTGTGGCTACAGACAGCTGTCAAAGTAGAGATTATATCCTTCAGTTGGCTGTCTCCACCCCACTATTCCTTCACCTTTCATGCTGTAACCCTAAAAACACAACTAAGCCAAATTTGATTCTGTATTATGGGGAGCTAGTCATACCCATTTAGTCCAGCTGTGGAAGAAAGTTGAAGCCATGATTAGATGCTCTCATTCAGGCTCCTTTGTACATGTTCAAGTTTCAGCAAGATCAGGCTACTTTGATTCCAAAACCACTTGAACAGTGGTTTAATGCTTGCTAAACTAACATTACTACATCTCATGCTGACCATCTATCTCCCTGTAGACAAGCCCTGTTGGAGTGATATTCCAGAGCCATATAAACAAATTTGCTCTTTAGGTGAGGGTTGCAGCTCAGCATCCACATAGAGGAACGTTTTGACTGTAGCCTAAATATACAGTCAGAAGTTTCCAGTTATGCTCACCCCATTTTAGAGTTCATATGGGCTTCCTATAACACTGCAGGAGATGTTCACTAAAGGTGTTAGTTCCCCAAACTGGAAAAGGTAAGGTAAGTTCCTTTCATAGGAATTAAGAAAATTTTTGCTTTGCCTTTGGCCTAGTAATGGCTTTAAGGGAAACTCTCAGCTTTAATAAATATATAGTGTCAAAGTTGATACCACCTCTGTAACTGAAGCCATTAGTTTGACACCTTTGGCTACAAGTTGAGTTAACTTGCAGCACAGAAGTGTGCATTTGAATAGCTTTCTGAAGATGCTTCTTTAAAGCAAATCTGTTTGGTATGACTGTTTTATAGCCTCTATGGAAAAAGCAATACTCTCAACCCAGGCATTTAGACAGTGAGCAATCTTACCTGTCACTTTCTGCCCCCACTAATTTGCACACCTTTGAGATGTGGTTAAAAATTACTTAAGAGTCTAAAGACACCTTGTGTGTCATTTAGTGTTTGTTAAGGAAATGCTTGACCTGTAACTGTATTAACACAAACAAGTCATCTAACCCAAACAGTGCTTGCTTTAGCAGAACAGATGAATGTCTCTAGCCAGCTGCTATGCCTAACCTTTGCTTACCAGAGTTTGTTGTGGAGTCAATTTTAACCTTTTCCTCCTGCATCAGCCTACATATATGAAATGATTCAGGTCTACCAACTCAGTGGCATGGAGTTGCATCCTCACTCCACCCCCATTAAACATTATAAACACTGGAGGCAATCAGGGTTTGGGGTGGAGGGTCACAGATTGCTACCCCCCCAGGTTATACCCCCAGTTTGAGAACCCCCGCTCAAAGCATAATCAGACCAAAAAGTGTTGAGGACAGAACACTGATCATTTGTAATAGTTTTACCAGTCTAATTGGTTTTTGCCAAGGTCAAGCATTGAAGGAATTTGCAGCTTATGTCTGAGAACCAGACTTGAAGCAAAGCCACTCTCATGTAAATCGCTTTAGTTACTCAATTCCTTCTGATAACTACAAGTTGCTTCTCTTTAATCAAGTGGGATGAATCAAGAACAAGAGCCTTCTGATGCCAATTAAATAAGTTTTATTCCTTAGGACATGAATTGCATTTGCACTTGTTTACAGTACTGATAAAGTGCAATGGTGTTCACCTTCCAGCTCCTGTGCACATGTTCAAGTATTTAGAATGCCTAAAATGCCCAGAAACAATTTAAACAGCAGCTCAAATATGGAATTTTTTAGACTGCCACTGCACCCAGCCTTAAGTCCTTCAATTCTAAGCAATATCCAGTTGTGGAATGCTGCTTCCAGTACATTTAATCCACCTCCTCAATGGTTGGTCCAGATGAGGCCCCCCCAGATGGGGCAGCTCCACCACCAGGGAATCCACCAGGCATGCCACCAGGCATTCCTCCTGCACTTTGGTATAGCTTGGTG
This sequence comes from Chelonoidis abingdonii, assembly GCF_003597395.2. Classification (NCBI taxonomy): domain Eukaryota; kingdom Metazoa; phylum Chordata; order Testudines; family Testudinidae; genus Chelonoidis; species Chelonoidis abingdonii. The sequence continues at coordinate 11,313,622 of NC_133786.1, read as the reverse complement.
ATGATGGGATTGCAAACCTTCTCCAGCTCCTTCTGTTGATGTTCAAACTCTTCTTTCTCAGCAGTCTGGAAAAAAGAGAGCAATTTGTACACTTGCTGCAAGTGTGGCCCTGGAGGGCCAGCTCAAGAGTTTACCTTGGGTTGGGGTAAGACAGCACCTTAGGCGGAGTACTTAAGCAAGCCCTGTGCAGGGGTAGGCTTGCACTACTATAGCGCATCTCTGCTCTCCTGGGTGAGAAGGATTGGTAGGAGAGGGAATATGCTAAGGAAGTCATTTGACTGACTACAAAGACTTGCAGTCTAGAACTAGGTGTAAACAAAAAACTTCAAGAAAACCTATAGGTTAACATAAGCCACCAAAAAAAAGAGCTTGAAACATATGTAATATTGGTTAATATCCTATAGAGCAGCCAGAGACACTGTCAGAACAGTTTTGGTAAGGAACTGTGGTTGTTACTAGTGCAAGAAATGCACTCAGGAAAGGAAATATTGACCTCAACTCTGGGTTTAGCAGTCCAATGCCCAAAATACTGAGCAATCCCTTTACCCATTCACAAAACCCATTTTTTTTAGCTCATTTGTCAACTAGTTTGATCTGACACTATCTTCAAAAGTGAGGAGACATCTTGTAGCACCAGGAGAAACACATTAAGGCAGTCTATTAGAAAGATTTTATGGTCGCTCAGACATCCAAGGAAGGTACTTTAAGCCAACACTTGTCTCTCGACTTCTGGTGGAAACTACGAATGGCATTGGAATCATTTTCATCATTGCGACCATTAGTGACCTCCTGCAAAATTTAGGCCAACAGCTACAGTCTCCTTGTAGAAACTAGGAACCCACCTTGGATTTTGGCACTGCATTCTACAGGCCATGACAACAGAGAGACACTAGTTATGGTTAGTGGCAGGAGACTTGCCAGTTTGTTGCTGCACACTGATGAAATGTACACATTTTCAGGTTAAAATGAGTCAGGAAGCTTCACTGGAGCTTTTCATCAAAAAAATTGGAAGTAAATAGCTCTCAGAGCTGTAATTTAAGCATACCTGATTCTTGTCTAGCCAGTTGATAATTTCGTTGCATTTGTCCAGGATTTTCTGTTTGTCCTCATCACTGATCTTGCCCTGGAGTTTCTCATCTTCAACAGTAGCCTTCATATTGAAAGCATAAGATTCTAGAGAGTTCTTGGAAGACACCTTATCACGCTGTTTCTCATCTTCTGCTTTGTATTTCTCTGCTTCCTGGACCATGCGTTCAATGTCTTCCTTGCTTAAGCGACCTGGAAAATACAACAAGTCAGTTAGACTACACTTGGTATGCAAGCCACATTACTGCAAGAAATTTTTACTCAAATATTTTTAGGGTTCAAACTATCAGCCTATGGTTCTGTTTTTGGAGTGTACAGTATGTGGAACAAAAGTATAGTTTAATATTGCATTAGAATTTAGTGTAATAAGAAACATTAAAACAATGTTGCATATCAGGACAAGTTAGTGACTGAGCAGCTGATTTAGCTTGAGGCACACCCCAGCATGGTGGTAATTATGGGAAAGGAGCTGGAATTAGTGGTTTAGTACCACTAGAGCAGTAAAATCACTGGTATATGCACACCCACCCACTTCAGGGGACATCATGCAATCCTACAACTACTGCAGCCATCTTACACCCCACGAAAGGGCTATGCCCTGCCTACCTTTGTCATTGGTAATTGTGATCTTGTTCTCCTTGCCAGTGCTCTTGTCCACAGCAGACACATTAAGGATGCCATTGGCATCAATATCAAATGTTACTTCGATCTGAGGTACACCCCTTGGAGCTGGAGGGATGCCAGTCAACTCAAACTTGCCCAGCAAGTTATTGTCTTTTGTCATGGCTCTCTCCCCTTCGTAGACCTGGCATTGGGGAGGAAAACAGGGGCCAACAAAAGCATTAGCATTTTGCCATATGAAGTTTTGTTGTGTTCATTAGAGCTAGTATTTTCAACTTTATTTTCCTAAGGATCAGGAAGTCAAGTTTCTATTATGGTCACTCAGACATCCAAGGAAGGTACTTGAGCCAACATGGGTCTTTCAACCTCTGGTGGAAACTACGAATGATTTTGGAACATTTTCATCATCGTGGCCATAAGTTACGCCTTCACAGAAATCAACTCTCAAAACAGGGAAAAAAATTCTTCAAACCCCACATCTTGATAATCTACTCACTAACTCATCAGAAGATCAACTTCCACTGTTAGTACTGTACTAAGTTACAAGAGGAGTTGGAAGTTTAAATTGAGGAAGTTACACTGGTTTTGCTGCAGTAGAGGCAGTGAATGCAATGAGCAGCAACCCCTTAACCATCTGAACAATGATTACTCCAATCCAGATACATACCTGAATAAGTACACCAGGCTGGTTATCAGAGTAAGTGGTGAATGTCTGAGTCTGCTTGGTGGGGATTGTAGTGTTTCGCTTGATCAGGACTGTCATGACACCTCCAGCTGTTTCAATACCAAGAGATAGAGGAGTGACATCCAACAGCAGCAGGTCTTGTACATTTTCAGACTTGTCCCCAGACAAGATGGCAGCCTGAACAGCTGAAAAGAAAAGTGGAGTCAAGACACTGCAAAAAATACTGTCACTGGACAACAGGCATCTTAACTCGCTCAGACATCCAAGGAAGGTTTTAGCCATCATCAGTAAACTTCTGGTGGAAACTACGAATGGCTTTGGAACCAAATTCATCAACGCGAGTAAACTGCAAAGAAATACACTTAGTGAATACTGTTTGTGATTTGTCACTGATGCTCTTGTGAGCCACAGGTCACCAACCTTTAAACGCAAGCATGGGACATACTCTTACTAGAGATAGCTTGAGTATTATGTTAGTCTTTTGCAGACTTTACGTCTATATATATATATATATATATATATATATATATATATGGCCAAAACCCAGCAGTATGAGCCAAAAAAAGTTATGGGGGAATTAGTTACCTGCACCGTAAGCCACAGCTTCATCAGGATTGATGCTCTTGTTCAACTCTTTGCCATTGAAGAAATCCTGCAGCAGTTTCTGAATCTTAGGGATTCGGGTGGACCCACCAACTAGTACAATATCATGGATCTGTGATTTGTCTAGTTTGGCATCCCGCAGGGCCTTCTCCACAGGATCCAGGGTGCCACGGAACAGATCAGCATTTAACTCTTCAAAACGAGCTCTGGTAATTGAAGTGTAAAAATCAATGCCCTCATACAGAGAGTCAATCTCAATACTGGCCTGAGTGCTAGAGGAGAGGGTACGCTTCGCACGTTCACAAGCCGTGCGGAGACGGCGAACTGCTCTCTTGTTCTCAGTAATATCCTTCTTGTGCTTACGCTTGAATTCAGCAATGAAATGGTTGACCATACGGTTATCAAAGTCCTCCCCACCCAAGTGGGTATCACCTGCAGTTGACTTTACTTCAAAGATGCCATCCTCAATAGTGAGGATTGAAACATCAAAAGTGCCACCACCAAGGTCAAAAATAAGGACATTCCTTTCAGCTCCAACCTGGAAAGAATAGAAAGCATTTTGTTATGGATGTGTCACATCTCACCAGTACTCAGCTGACTTGGAACAATCTAGTACGCTGTTTAGCTGTGCTACATTACAGCTTGCTCACCTTCTTGTCCAAACCATAAGCAATAGCAGCAGCTGTTGGTTCATTGATGATCCGGAGCACATTGAGACCTGCAATGGTTCCAGCATCTTTTGTGGCCTGGCGCTGGGAGTCATTGAAGTAGGCTGGTACTGTGACCACAGCATTAGTAACAGTCTGTGAGCAGGAGAAAAAAGTCACAATCAGCTGAGACTGTCTACATGGTATATGAACATATGAAATGAAAATCAAGCAAGGTTTGATACCATTAACTCCTTAAATTCTAGGAGAGCTGAGCTACTCTGTTTACTCAAGTCTCACCTTCCCAAGGTACGCTTCTGCAATCTCCTTCATCTTGGTCAATACCATGGAAGATATTTCCTCTGGGTAGAAGCTTTTGGTCTCTCCTTTGTACTCAACCTGGACTTTTGGCCTGCCAGCATCATTCACCACAGTGAAAGGCCAATGTTTCATGTCAGACTGGACAACAGCATCATCAAATCTACGACCAATCAGCCGCTTTGCATCTGAAAAGAGCTGCTATTGTCAGTAATTCTAATTCATCATTCTGCAAAAACATGCTGAAATTAGACACAAGACATAACTGAAATGTTGAATTCAAGTAAGGCAACTCCCCCCCCCCCCCAAGTATCTAGCTGTTTGTGTCAGTGGAATTATGAAGACTCCAGCCATGGTATCAGCACATTTAAGCCATTCTACCTACTAGAATCAGGACAAGGGACAAAGTCTCTGCTTTAGGGGTAAATGGAAGTTACATGATTTAGAACAGTAGTAGTTGTCAGCCTTGGGATATGCAGACCACCCTGGAATATATTGGACAGTCTACAGATTACAGGTTGAAAAACCACTAATTTAGATCCTTAACCTGTATAGTAGTTAAAATAGAACAGCTGAACTCAATGAAAGATGAACACAATAAGCTTAATATAACCTAGGATCATTTAGAACTATGAATGGAACTGAAGTCTAAATAACTTATGCCTCATGCCAATTTGAGCACTAGCCTACAGCACAGGATGTGCTGTAAAAAAAAAGGCTTTGTTCCTTCAGTCCCAGAAATATTCACTGAAAGCAATCAGGCATTGCTGCTTACACTGATGCCAACATGCAAACAATAGAGATGTGAGGACTCTAGCTCCTTCCATCTACATCCAAATTAGAGAGCACAATTTGGCATAATGCTATACCACCTAACAAGCTGAAGCGCTATACAGTTTATGCTAGCCAAGCAACAATACATCAACTTTATTCAGTTTAGTGTTCTCATCTCAGTTTTAAAAGATTATGTCTTTACTTACCAAAGACTGTGTTAGTAGGATTCATCGCAACTTGGTTCTTTGCAGCATCACCGATCAGCCTCTCTGTGTCAGTGAAAGCAACATAACTTGGCGTGGTTCTGTTACCCTGATCATTGGCAATGATTTCCACCTTGCCATGTTGGAAGACACCAACACAGGAATATGTGGTGCCAAGATCAATTCCAACTGCTGGTCCCTTAGACATTTTGCCTGTAAATGAAAAACTGTTTATTATATTACACATGCAAACACTTCTGTTAGCCCATGTTTAACAAAAACTCCTAAATCAAGTATAAAACAAATCAGAACCAATGTTTTCCTTTTAAAAACTAGAAGCAACAGTAACAAGATTTAAACATCCTAAGTTTAGTTAACTAATGTTTCTATTTGCTTAACCACAAAGTATCAATTAAGGTGGAGTTGAGTTTCACAGACTAGCTATGAGAACAAAGGCACAGGATACCATGTGGACTTAGATTGAAGCTAACAAATAATTTACCAGAAGAGAAAAAATCCCTTACGAATTAGTAGCTAAGTGACTCATGAAGTCTACATTTACAGCCAACCCTGAGGGTCACGTGGTCTCTTAGGCGGACAAAGAGACAGTCCATGTCCGGGGTACAGAATCCCGTAAATATATTACTTATTGCAATTTGAGCTATTTGGCCAATAAAAGCTGACCGGATAGGAAAACGTGGCTGCAACGTAATCCCGTTCTGCAGTGTAAGTGTCCCGGCATGCGGGGTATGAGGGCTCCAATTCGGCCACGTAAGGGTTCAAGGGTGGCGACGTATGTCTGCATAGTGCATCTCACAGCAGCCTTCAGAGCCACAGGGAAACGCACCCAGATGAGCGCGGCTGAAGAGGATGGGGAAGGAGGGAGTCTGAAAGACCGCACAACATGGATGGCTTCACGAGGCCACACGTGCAGACCAGCCCCCTCGGACTACCACTCAGCATGGACGCCGCCACCACGTGGCAGGCAGGCCGCGAACTATAAGCGCCTGCGCTTCCCAGCCCCTGCGGAACCAGCCGCGGAAGCGCTGTCACATGGACAGTTCTTCCCCTCCTTCTCCCCTCCCCCACCACGAACCGGCGGCACGCCGCGCTGGCACGTGGACAGGCAAGGCTTACGCCGGCCGGAAGCCGCCGGTAGCCCCCCCCCCGCAAGGACGAGCGGCCAGCCTAGTTTCGCTCCCCGCCGCTTACTGAACACAGGGGAACCGGCAGCTGCTGCAGACCGCGAACGCAGATACACCTCACGGGGTGGGCGGAGGGGAAGAGACCTGGGCCGCGAGCGCGCCAGCCGGCTCAGGGGACGCCCCAGGCCCCACTTCCTCCACCTGAAAACAACGAACTGGGTGGAAACGAGGCCGCAGTCCCCCGCCCCGAAAGCCCAGCTGGGCTACGGATCACGCCGCCCCGCTCCAAGAGCGGCGAGCCCGGCCCGACTGAGGTGGTTCTCGCCCGCCCGGATTCCCGCTTAACCGCGACTCAAGGCTCTGTTCGTACCTGCTCAGCGCGAGATAGCCCAGGAAGAAATCGGAATGCTGACGTTGCGGCGCTGAATGAGACCGGGTACTGGCCCCACACACGCTTTATATACCCCTATCAGAACCTTCCAGAACTGACACGCCCCTTCCCCGCCAGCCGGCCAATCCTGCCGCACCTCCCCACCTCAGGAGCCAATCGCGGCGAGCGGAGCACGCCCCCTCAGTGACGCACACAGGAAGGAGGCCGGCTTGCCGGCCGGCGTTCTCGAACCTTCATGGCCGGCCCGGCTGCGGAAGGGGCCAGTCGCCGGCCGGGGTGGAGCTGATGGAGGGCGGGATCCAATCAGAGCTCCAGGCTGCCGCTTTATTTGCATAAAGGGAACTTGACGCCGGCCGGTGGGGCGAAGTCGGAAGAAAGGTCGGTAATTTAACCAATCGTATCACAGCGTGGCTGTATTTGCATATTTCGAAAGTGGGCGTGGGGAGGGACAGACCAATCCGAGCGCGGATCTGATGGAGCTTGTTGCATATGCGGTAGCCGCGGGCGCGGAGGAAGAGCGGGGGAAGGAAACAAAATGGCGGTTTAGTTGCGGGGGCAGGGAGTCCAAAGGGGGCGCAATCAGGGGCGCACAGCCCAGGCTGGGGGCTACAGGGGAAGCTCTCCCCTCAGTTCTCTCCTATCCAGGAACCCCTGTACCCGTCCCAGGATGCACCTGTCCCTGACACCCGCCTCCCCCTGTGTCTGTCTGGCGAGAGCTGCCAGCCAGGGTCCTTCCCCCAGTGCTCATTCCCTGCACCATGTGGCTGGGGGCCTGTGGTGTAGTGGCTGTGCTGTAGACGCTGTAGTAATCCATCCTCACCCATAGGTGCTGGAACTAGCAGTGGGGGGGTGCTCCCTGCAGTACCCCCGACTTAAAGAGGTTTCCATTATATACAGGGCCTACTGTTTGGTTCAGTGGCACACAACACACACATACACACGCTATACAAAGGGATCCAGCAGCCTTTGACCCCACCAGAGGCAGGCAGCTGGGAAGAATTCTTCCATCACAGAGCCCTGTCTACACCAGGGCATAGGTTGGCATAGCCATGTCTTGTGGGAGAGAGGGGCTAAACGTCTCGCTTCCCTGAGTGATGTAGCTAGGTTGGCCTGAGTTTTAAGGATCCCCCATTACAATCCAAAGCAGTACCACATATGGGATGGGGTAATGTGGCCTAGTGAATAAGGCACTGGACTGGAATTGGGGAGCTCTAGGTGCTCATTCGGGTGTTGGCCAAGTCACATCACTGCTCAGTGCTGCAGTTTCCCCATCCCTAAAATAGGGGTAATGTGACTCCTTGGTAAAGCGTATTGAGCTCTGCTGACAAAACTAGTATATAAGCTATGTATTTATTAAAGGCAAAAAAACCCTTTCCCAGTGTCTGCTCATTCAATACTCTTCAAGGTCAAGTGTTTCCTGTCAACCTTTGAAAACAAGTATAGGCTCAGATTAGATATATTACCATTGGTTTGTTTTTGTTTTGTTTATTTTACTTTTAAATAGTAAATAGGGAATAGTCACAAAACAATTTCATGCTGAATAAGGGGTTGCTAATGTGAAGAGATTGAGTAACACTGCTTCACAGAAAAGTGTGACCCACTCCACCTCTCCATCACATATTTCACAAACCATATCAGACTAGAAGTATTGACACGGCAGATCAGCCATTGACTCATTTAACCTAGTATCCTGTCTTCTCCAGTGGCCAGGGCACAGCTGTTTAATTCCTGTGTATCCCACTGTGTAATATCATACCATAGGCCTCTCCATAAAGGGATAATTCAGTTGTCTAAGTAGCATGGGTTGATTTCCAACAATGGCTATTGTATGATATTTTAATGGAGAGCATGCACTATTTGCATCTCACTGTGTAATACCAGAGAATACGGGAGGCAGTGTTGTCCAGTGGTTAGAACACCAGACTGGGGCTCAGGAGACCTGGTTTCTCTGTCTGGCTCTGCAACAGGCGTGCCAAGTGACCTCGGGAAGTCACTGCATCTCATACCTCAGTTTCCCAATCTGTAAAATGGGGGAAATGATATTGACCTCTTTTGTAAAGCACTCTGCAATCTAATGAAAAGCACTGTAAATAATCTAACTATCATTATTATTGCTACCATGTGTTGGAATAGATTAATAGTCCATTTTATCTGCTATGCTGTCTCCAATAGTGTCCAGTGCTGAATGCTTCAGAGGGAGGCGAAACAAATGTGTCTACTTATTAAATCTTCTATTATAGAACATTAGAACCAGAACTTTCTGAGGTCTATTTTGTCTGATATTCTGCCTCAGACAGTGGCCAATTTTGGATGCTTTGGTGAAAGGTGTAATCCTGTTCCCCTACATAATATACTTCACTATCTAATATACCATAGGATTTCCCATAGCAAAATAGGTCAGTGGGCCTATCAGGTATTCTATCACCAACAGTGGCCAGTGCTACATGATTCAGAGGAAGGCATAAAAACCTCCACAACATAGTGCAATACAGTATCGCGGAGAATAATGGTAATTGTTTCCTAAACCTGCTGGTGATCATTTTATGTCCTGAAACAATTGACAGTACTTGTACTTTTTATCCTAGCAACTGCAAATGCTGTTCTTATTTATAATACATCGGCTAATGCCTTTCAAAAAATGTACTTAGCTGTTTACTTCAGGGAACATCTCACAATATAATACATTTTTCTAGCAGTGAGGGTCAACCTGCAGCCTTCCTTTTTGTCCTTTGGTGGGGGATCAGGTGAAGATCCTCCAATTTCCCCCCATGCCCTAATTCTCTGCATCAGATCAATTCACCTGTCAGAGGAAAACTGGCCCTATATTTGTCAGAAGGGGTTGATTTAGGGTGATGTAGAGTTTTCTCCATTGAGGAAAATCTGGCCTCAATGGTATCTTTTCAATCCCACTATTTAATCCTTTGTAAGCTTCTCTTGCCCATAATCAGTGCTAATGTACTGAAATAAACCGAGGGATAACAATGCAACAATCTCTACATTATTTATCTGAGTGGAAATATATATAATAATCCACGGCCACATGCCACTCATAGTTCATGCTATCAAAATGAGTTGTTGCAGCAGAAGTGTCTCAGCAAAGAGGATGCGTTTAAAATAGCAGCTAGGAAGGACATTTGTGGAAAATTGTATTTGTTCGCCTATAATATGCTTCTTTAGGAACCTTTGATACAAAACAAGCATATGGCCCACCACAAACCCTAAACAGTCATACTACCTGAGGCTAAAAGATTGTCAGATATCTGTGACCAAAAGCACCCCTATAGTCACACCCTACATACCATTGCAATAATTGTTGTCCAAAATATGCCTTGTGAGGTATCATTTGAAAACTAATAACTCGCTGGTCAATAATATGATGAAATGTTATAGCAACATTATATATGTGCAAAGTTATAAACATAAGCTGAAATTAGATCTGAAATATGTTTACCAGACAAGTGTGGGTAAACAAGTTCTTAAAGACAAAGGAGACAGGAACAAACAGATCTGCATGAAACCTCTTTCACCAGGAGATTCCTTATCTCTGTCCTCACAGTGGAAATAAATGGGTAGCCCTCAATAAAATGCATTTCAAAGGGGACTGGACTATAAAAGTGGGGGACAAAAACACCTCAAGGTATCTCTCTTTATCCAGCTCTCTCTCATTCATCTAAGACGACAAAAGAAACTGACTTTAGACTTTGGGAGCAGATGCTGCCCTAAGAATTTGGTCATATGGTGAGGGACTTGACCTTGAACCAAATTTAATTTGTTACGATTTAGTAGTAGGAAGCATTTTATCTTTATTTCTCCATTTCTGACTTTAATGCTCGTACGTGCACTCACTTAAAACCTATCTCTTTGTAGTTAAATAAACTTGCTGTATTCTTTAATCAAAACTAATCCAGTGTTGTGGTTAAGCTGGGCGCTGTGGTAACTCTATTTAAAGTAGCAGACTGTTGGATACTGATCCCTTTAGCCAGACAATGGACCTAAAATGTCCTGAACTGTCCAGGAGACGGATAGACAGAGTATACATTTTTGGGAAGAAATTCGATATTGGGAGTTTGTTGCAAACAGTAGCCAAGGCTGCTGGAAGCCAGAGTGTGGCTGGCGTTTGCTGACAGGCTTCTGGGTCAGAAGTGGTGCTGGATTAGGGTTGTGGCTATACACAGACACTCGGTGTGACCTGCATGCTGGCAGGCTGTTTGTGAGTGGCACAAGTGGAAGCTACAGCAGCAGAACCTTGTGAGGCATGTAGAACTGATGAATGAAATTGTTTTTAATTGTTTACTTTATTAGTGTAACTTCATAAGTAAAGTTTTATGAGTGAAACAACATTCATTCATCAAACTGGTTACCCCAAGAACTGGCTAGCTGACAATAAAGATGTTTGTTAAGAGCCATAGCTGTTCAGTCAGTTGCCTTTGTAAGTTTTACTGACAATCCAATTCCTGCTTAAATCACTGAGACTTGCACTGTTTCAGTATTGTAACTTCTGTTCACCATTAATTACACTTGTCTATATTGTAACATCTGTTCACTGTTTGCCATATTGTAATTCAAACCCCATTTTAAAACGCTCACTCCATTTTGTAAAAGCTTCCTCCAACCTTCCTTTTTGCAAATCCTGCTATAATCTTATTAGTTTAGTTTAGCTGTGTGACTGAGCTACGTATGGATGATGGAATCAACCTCCAGCCCCAGCCTGTCCTGATGAAATAGAATTCAAACACCACCGGCTGAAGATGCAGACAAGAGTCCACCCTAAAAAGAAAAGGTACAATAGAAGGAAGATCAAAGCCAGGTCCCAGGCTGAAAGTCACGCCTGCAATTGATGGGTGATCAATCACCGAACACAGAGGCAGCATGACACAGCAAGACCTATAGACTCTGGATTCAAACTAAAGTCTACAAAAAGGATGGGTGAGATGGAAGACTTTGAAGGGTAACATTCTGCTGCCAACATGGAAGGGCATCGGTGCAGGCCCAACAGAGACCCAGCTTGTCCTTGTGCCCGGCTTTCCTGGCCAGTTAACCGCCACAAGCTACGAACCCAAGCTGCAAAATCAAGCCATGAACTCAAGCTATGTCCAGGACTGGTAACTATGCAGCAGCTGCAGAACATCTGATGGATGTGTGTGTGAATGTGTGTGTGTATAGGTATTAGGTATAATGTGTGTGTATAAGGATTAAGATATTAGTTATTGGTCATAAATCAAATTATCATAATAAATGTGGCATCTTTGTCTTGTCTTTGAAAAGATCCTGTGCAGTTTTGTCTGTATAACAGGCACCTCAGGTTGCCAGGCAAGGGAGATGCAGCCCCTCACTGGTCTGGATTGCATCCCGGGATGTCATAATATCATAAAGCAATTAGAGTGAGGTAAGCTCAGCGTTACTGTGAATTGTTTAGATTCTTTAAATGAAGTAAAAATCCCCATAATAAGGTCAATGGGAATCTGCCTGAGTAGGGTTCAAACTGCTTTCCATCCCTGTGCACAAGGGCAGGGTCAGAATTCTGTTTAATAGCATTTTTTCTGCTCCATACTAGCTCCGACACCGTCCCCTCACTCAGCTGTCAGAAAAGGTGAGGAGAGGCAAAGTGAGACAGAGTCCTTCACCTCCACAGAGCTGGCTGAGTGTGGAGTAGAGAGCGTACTTCACCCTCTCTGTACATACTCTAGGAGCCTGGCCTTCCTCCTAAGGCCTCCAACCACACTGCAACCCCTCCAGCACATGGTGCAGAATTTTGCCTTGAATAAGGACCTCATGATTTGGCCAAATATAATTATTTTGTTAAAGTCTAGAGTTTTGTGAAGCTTCACTGATGGCAATGGATTGTCCTTGTTGCATTTAATTTTATCATTTGCAGTTTGGTAGGATCTAAGGCTTGGTCCACACCTAAAAGTTAGATTATCCTAGCTATGTCACTCAAGGCTGTGAAAAATGTCACACTCTGTGCAATGTGGTTAAGAGTATGCTAACTGCATGTCTTTGCATAAAACATCCAAGCAAGCAGGAAAAGCCAGAATCTTTGCAATGGAAAGCAGTTAGTTTTTGAGGGTTTTATTGTCATCCTGCATACAGTTTAGTAGATATCACTGAAATGTGACGGTTCAAGTGTAAGGGTGAATTTCCGAGGTTGTCTTTATTGTGACCAGTATTTGTCCTCTGTCCCTACTCACACTGTCTACCCTACCTTATTAGTTTGAAATTTACACCCTCAACCTAAATATCATCAGTGAAATCCTACCTCCATTGAAATCAATGGCCAAATTCGTAGTGATTTCAATGGGCCCACAATTTCTTTCCCTGTTTATGTACAGTGTTTAGTTCAGACTGTAAGGTCAGGGGCAGGAACTGATTTCCTCAGCATTTCTAGAGTACCAAACACTGTAAGTATAGAATTAAGAGTTTCAAGACACTCTTTTCCCAGTGCAGGGCTTTTGCTTGGTATCTTGCTTGGTTATGTATAGTATAATAAAGCTCAGAAACTAGAGCATTTTTTATTAGTTTAATTCAACCGCAGACTTTTTAAGTGCAGCATCTTTATTAAAAAACAAAACAAAACCAAAAAACCCCAAACAGTTTTATTAAATTGTTGATTCAAAGGAATCTATAATAAATATTTGTTTTCCTGTGTGTTGCTCAGACACAGGACCAGTACACCAATTATAGCAGGTACTAGAGGAGAGAAGTAAACTCAGTTTAGCCACTGAGAAACAAAATAAAACTACATAAGGATGTAAGCAATCACATTATAGCAATAATTGGTATACATCATAACAGTAAATGCTTTAAATACAATATTTTACAAAAAGTTGGGCTTATGGGTTAACTGAATTGTTTCCCTTCGAAAACTCCTGATTGTACCATGATGAACTCAGAAAATGTCCCTTTGAAAATGAAATGTTTATCATTCTTTGAAATAATCTCTTCCTCACATTCCCTTTGTTTAGTTAGCTTTTCTTTTTGGTTTCATATTTAGCAATGAAGTTCAGTGTTGACTTCATTTAAACCTGTAAGATCATTGGTATCTGGTTTGAACAGCAGTTTCATGGCTTGTGCTTCCCTAGTTTCAATAAAAGAATGGCAAGTTTGGCTGGGAATCTAGAGTATCAAGTAAAGGCTCAAAAAGAATATACAGTATCTTGTATCTAGATCAGCTCAACCAACTCAACTTTTCGAATCCTTAACCTCCATGCCTGGGTAATAAGCCTCTGGGTGCTCAGTTATAGATGTCTGTAATTAGGAAGTTAGTACAATAATTACTTTTATGAAATATATGTTCCCAGCAATGACTTAGAATTTACTGAGGGTATGCTGGGTAAAATTTTAGCCTTCTGTCATCATTTAAACAACAACTGGTGAGATTCAGGGGTTGGTTACTGTTATTAGAAAGTGAAGTTCTCCAGAACACTGGCTATCTAAAATTCCTCATGGATTCCCCCAAATGGCTATGAAACTCTATCTCTTGATAGAAGAACATTCAGAGGTTTGTGTTTGATCAGGTTTTGGTGCCTCTGGGGGACATCACAAGCCATTATTTTCTGAAGTCTCCATCGAAGAGTCTAAAATACTTTGCCTCTGTCAGAAAAGGAGGTTAACTTTAATCCCTCAAATTAAAGAATTACAGATTCATACTTGCTCAGTTCTCTGTACAGTACCGGTATGTTTCCAATGGACTTCTTCCATGGGATGGAGAAAACTCTCTCCCATTGGTAGAGTAAAACTCAGTTACCATAATTATTGAATCCTGAATTTAGGAATACAGGAACATAGGATTTGCTGGATTAGACCAATGGTCCATCTGGTCCACTGTCCTGTGCCTGACAGTGGCCAGTACCAAGTGCTTCCAAAGAAGATGCAATAAATACCATGCTGGGCAATTATGGAATAATCTGCCTGCAGGGGAAGTTTATCCCTAAAGTTTGCAAGTTGAAGAATGAGAGTTTATATCCCCTATATCTGATCTGATTTCAAATTAGTTATCTATTACCTGTGTGGCCTCACAGCATGTTCCACCAAGGCACCTCAGACCTTACTTGGAAGTATGAGAGACAATTCCACCACATTATTCCTTCAGCTGTGGGACAGTTCAGAAGGGTTCTGCAGTACTGCTCATCCCAGACTTCTGCATCATCATCTCTGGCACCAAGAAGGACACACTCAAAGTTCATCCTCCAGGGCTTCTTATGCTATTCAATCACTAGCCCCCACCTCACAAGGGACTTCCTTTATTTGGAATTCAGGGCCTGATTATGGTCTCTCATAGACTGATTTTACCTTTTTGTAGTACCTTTTGCTGACTTAATAAGAGTAGGATAAGACTCCTTTACAGTGGGACCATGTCGATATTCAGTCAGTCTTCAGTTTCATCTTGCAATTGCTGTACCTACATCCCCTAATAATGAAAGTCCTTTCTTCAGCACAAAGGTTACTTCTGTCTGTTACATTATTGCTGTTTCTCAATACTGATTTGAGTTATCATTTACCATTTGGTTTGAGTTTTTGCCTCCTACAGTTATTTTGCTAAAAGGCGTAACGCAAAAATATGAAGCAGCTGACAGTTCCCTTTGAAGGTGATCAGAGGACTATCCTCACCTAAGATACTGCCTCAGAGGACAAGAGAATGGCTCATTTATGAATTCCTCAAAAACCTGTATGAAAGATTTTTTCAAAACCCCACCGAAATATTTTACATCTTGTGCCTCTGATGATCCCTTTTTAAAAAATCCTGAGATTTGTTTCCAGGCCCCAGAACATGACACTTAAATTTTCACAGTGCTCAGCTGTCCAGATTTTCAGAATACCCAACATTCCCTTTTTTAATATTAACTACAAAATAAAGCCCCCTTTTTCCTCCAACTTCAGAACTCTTAAAAAAACAAAAAAACAGCATCTGAACTGCAGTGTAGGAATATGCAGAAACAGATGAAGTTGAGGGCTTCTTGTGGAGTGAATAATTAGAAGTGGTTAAAAAACCCAAAAACTACCCAGGAAGATAAGCTACTCTAATTGTTCTTATATGGCTGGTGACGTGTACAGAGTTCTGGATGGCTGGAATCTCAGAACTGCAGGTGAGCAGTCAAACGGTCTGGAAAGCCCGACTCTGAGCAGGCAGCATGACCGGGGTGGCTCCCATTTTCACCAGGGTGGCATGGTTAACTTTCTTTGAATCAATTTCCCTTCCCTCTGTCTTCACCCGGCTGTACTGCGGAGGAGTTATATGAGGGGTGGCTTCCGTGGACAAAGTCCGTTGGCTGCGAGAGGCACTGTTGGCTGTCGATTTAGTTGAGGAGGAGCCTGAACGTGAGCTTCTGGAGCCAGAGGAAGAGGAGCCTGGTTTGACTAGATGGGCTTTTGGAGCCTCCGCATCTTCTCTGCAACCAAACACGAGAGATGGCAGAATTAAAATACCATGAGAACAGGACTAGTCATGCCCACAGATTATACCAGATTGAGTTGTCACTAAGATCAGGAGAGACTTCTTAAGAGTCTGTATCATTTGTAAAAGAGATAAATAGCCTAGTGGTTTGAGCAGGGTGCAGGGACTCCTGAATTCAATTCCATTTGACATCTGACTTCTTGTATGACACTGTGGCAGGTACCATAAACTCTGTTTATCAGCTGACCTATTTGTAAAATGCATTTAACAACTCATACCTCACAAGGTTTTATCACTTAATTTTATCTGTAAAGGGCTTTGAGATCTCTGGACTTTGTGCAGAGGTTATGTGCAAAGAGTTCAGATACCGATGGCCTGATTCTGCAGTCCCCACTCAACATGAATAAGTACTTACTGATGTGAGCAGGACCCAGTGGGGCCAGTCATGCAGTCCTAGTAGATGCTACTGGTGTAAGGGGTGCACAGTCATGCATGTAAAAAAGGAAGAAGATGAAGCAGAGTGAGGAGAGATGGGTAAAAAGATGATTTAGCAAGAGCTAGAAGCTGGGACTGAAACAAAAGGTGGAAGAGAAATGGAAAGCGAGGGGCTGAAACAGAGAAAACAGGCCAGGAATCAGTCTTTAGGCTGGGGCTTAGCAAAGTGAGCAGCTTACTTCCATCATACAGGCATTTTAATAGCTGTCCTGACCTCTCAAAGGGCAGAGAGATCCACTGCTGAATGGACTGTAAAGACCTCTGCCTACTGTTAAATGGATGTCAAGTGAGGGCAAGCACTCCTTAATAAACAGAATTAAGGGTGAAATAAAGTAAGGTATTCTCCAAGGGCACAGCTTGCTGAAATGCATTTCCCGAGATTTCCTTCTCCAGGAATTTCTCTACTGAGAACTTTGGGCAAGTTCTAGTAGGGTCTAACCTCTGCTGGCCTACACTCATAATGAGTACATCAAACCTGTATCAGCAGCGGTGTTACCTCAACACTGGGTAGAACTTCAGTCTCCACTTTCATGCTGAGAGAATTCTTTCACTAGGTGCTAAAGCCAGAAGCAAGAAAGGCTGTTCATCACAGCCACAGAGACTGCAAGAACATCCCTGTCGTACAGACAGGAACTGGAGTTGAAAACAAACCATTCAAACAGATAAGAATTTACAGGAAGTTTCATCTGAATTCAGTTTAGGAAAGGGATAAATAAAGGTTTAGGGAGGGGTGGAAATTGCGTGTGAGTGAATGAGTCAGAGAGTGAGTGGGTTGTATTTTATCTTAGATCTGCCCTTGGAACACAGCCTTTTATATCTCTGTATTTTATTTTCACTGCAAGATCTCCACAAAGTGGTCTAGAAGCTTCTTAATGATTGGTGTAAAGTCAAGCTTCTTAACAGAAGGTTCATAGAGATTTTAGCTTGTTACTTAACAGACAATGAAACTGTCTGTTAACTTAGATCACGCTGGGTATGTGTGAACCTAAAGAGGGTGCAGGCAGAGGAGAGTTACCTGATTTCATTTGGGGCCTCCTCTTCTTCATACCTCTTCTTTTCTTTCCTCCTTATTGTCAGCCACACGCTCAGGAAGACCAGGGAAATTCCCGCCACCACCCCACACACTGCTCCGGCGACCATGCCAACACTTCGTGCGTCTGTTATCCCAGAAAGCAAATGTGCGTGTTAATAGATTCTCCACAGAGTCACAAAGCCAGAATCCACCCCACACCCTATTCTCTTACTTCACTCGGGTTTCACGGAATCACAGAAATAGAAATGTAGGGCTGGAAAGGGTCTCGAGAGGTCATCTAGTCCAGCCCCCTTATGCTGAGGCAGGACCAAGTAAACCTAGACCATCTCTGGCAGGTGATTTTAAGAACAGGTTGGACAATCCTCCAGTGATGGGAATTGCACAACCTCCTTGAAATCCTGTTCCAGTATTTAACTATCCTAGTTAGAAAGTTTTTCCTAATATCTAATTACATCGAACAATCAATGTGTAAGCATTATGGGATGTGAGTCAGGACAGAATTTAATTAATCCAATTATTTAGGCCTTGGCTGTATGCAAGAGTTGCACCAAATTAATTTACAGTGGTTTTTAAACCAATTCAGTTGTCAGTGCAAACCCCTGTGTGGTCATTCTTATTTTTAGTTGAGCTTAAACCTGTTCCTTTACTCTTGCCTACACACAGAGTTTGCTGGTTTAACTTAGGTCTAGTCTACACTATGATTTTAGGTCAAATTTAGCAGCGTTACCTCAATTTAAGCCTGAACCCGTCCACACGACTTAAAGGACTCTTTACATCAATTTCTTTACTCCACCTCCGATGAGGGGATTAGTGCTGAAATTGGCCTTGCAGGGTCGAATTTAGGGTAGTGTGGATGCAATTTGACAGTACTGGCCTCCAGGAGCTATCCCAGAGTGCTCCATTGTGACCACTCTGGACCGCGCTCTCAACTCAGATGCATTGGCCAGGGAGGAAACAAATGAATACAAAACAAATCGGGTCTATTTCTTGTTTTGATCCACTCCATCTTATACATCTTTAGACTGGCAGCAGATGGTGCAGTTTGACTGCTAGCCATCATCATCTCCTGGCTGCTCGCCAGAAGACGGTACAGTAGGACTGCTAGCCATTGTCATCTCCTGGGTGCTTGACAGAAGATGGGAATGACCTGGCTGAGTCACTCCCATGTCTGCCCAGGCACCCCTAACTGACCTCGCTGAGGTAGGCTAAAAGAGCACGCAGGAGTATTACGATGATGGCTACCAGTTGTAATGCACCATCTGCTGCCAAAAGGCAGTGAGCTGCTGCTGTGTAGCAATGCAGTCCCACGTCTGCCAGCACCCAGGAGACATACAGAGACAGTGAGGTGATGCTGTAGTATGGCATCTGCACAAGTAAGCCAGGAAAAAAGGGACAAAACAATTGCCATTGCTTTCACCGAGGAGGGGTATGACAACATGTACCCAAAATCACCCGCGACACTGTTTTTCCCTCATCAGGCATTGAGATCTCAACTCAGAATTCCAGTGGGTGGCAGAGACTGCAGGAACTGTGGGATACCTACCCACAATCCAACGCTCTGGAAGTCAATGCTAGCCTTGGTATTGTGGATGCAGTCCGCTGACTTAATGCACTTAGAGCATTTTGTGGGGGGGACATACAATTGACTGTATAAAAATGACGTCTAAAAAATGACTTCTATAAATTCAACCTAATACCATAGTCATAGCCTTAAAGTGAGACATAGCCTTAAAGTGAGATTTTAAACCAGTTTAATTAAATTGATGCACAAGGCTGTGTGGACACTTTTTTCAGTTAAACCAGGTTTAAATCTGTATTATTTTTAATTGATTAGGTATAGGTTTAAGCTACACTGAAATACACCACTCTTAAACTGCAGTGTGTCCACATAGGGGTTTTTACTGATATAACTAATTCGTTTAAAAAAATTACACCTTAAATTAAGCCATTGAAAATTTCTTGTATAAAAAAGCCCTTATATTTATAGAAATGCTAAAAATGGCACCTATCCCTATGCCCTGGGCTTTCTTGATTTGTCTTAAAAAACACCGTAGGTGCAGTATTACAATTTATCATAACCAGTAAGCCAGACAGCTTGAAAACTCAAACTCTTCTCTCCTTTGAACAATCACTTTAGAAATTGCCTCTTTTTCCCTCGGCGCCCCCCACATACACATGCACACTACAGGCGAGCCTCATCTTACACTGGGTTTACGTTCTGCTGTCAGCACGTAAAGCGACAATCGCGTAGAGTCAAAATTACATTGAGTGTAATGGTGGGCGGAATCGCCCGTGCTACAGGTACAGTATTTCAATTGTTATTTTTCTCTTTTTTTTTGTTTTTGCGACTGCACAAAGCTGAATTTGTGCTTGTTAAATGCGGTAAGATGAGACTCGCCTGTATTTTCAAATGTGCGGGGAAAAAGATGATGTTTGCATCATCAGATTCAGGCAATTTCAGACTGGGATGGGGATAAATTGCAAAACATAAGGAATGCTCACAACAGGCCACTTTTGTATATTCCAGTGGTGTTCCAGCTCCAACCTCGCTGCTGATCTCACCTGTGAATTGGACCCACCAAGTTTTGAAAACCCAGGAAAAATGTGTTCTATGGATTGATTGATTTCTAAACATAGATCTTGGGACACACAATGCAGTGTGCTAGCCATAGCCTGGTATTCCATCCCTCTTCCAGGTGCACACACAACTCCAGCTGAGGTGGTTAACCAGGCCTGACATCCTAATCTCTGGTCTTTATGCAGAAATTGTCAAACATGGATTAGAAATGAAATGCGGCAAATGTCATTTTTAATCAGCATGTTATTCCGTTTCACAGAAAGTCTTTTCAGGCTGTGTTTAGAGAGCTTCCTCTCTTAATTTGGACAGATGCTTAATTCTGGATTGGGATGTTATAGTTAACAGTCCTCCATTATACGGCCAGTAAATCTGTAAGTACAGGTACTTCTGTACACCTGAATGCTCTGGAAGCTCAGCAATTCAGTATTGTTCCCAGTGCTCTGCCAGTCTTTCCTTCTCAGAGGCAAAGAAAACCAGGTGACTGCACCTGAAGTATTTTTCTACAACCCTAGGTTATACCAGTAAATGTTATGCAAACCCATAAAGTCAATAATGAGTAAGGAAGAGCTACTTCAGATTATGCAAGTATTCAGGTTAAACCAAAGATATGGTATTTCTCCTGCACAGAAACAGAGCTTTTATCAGCACAGGAGACTCCTTGGAGGTACTGCCATTGTTAAAGCACCCTGGATACTCTCTACCCTCTGATACTCACATTGCACTGTTACCTGCACAACACAGTTCTCTTGTCCAGCCTCATTGGAGGCAGTGCATTGGTATAACCCTGTGACCATCTGTGTGATATTCTTCATTAGAACTTGCCCAGGGTTAGAAATGTCTGAAATGGAAACAAAAAACAAGCAAAACAAATAAATAAGTCATAAAAATTAGAGGAAATATTGTCCACTGGATACAGCACTGACTTTGGACAGAGAAGAGCTGTATTCTATTTCCAGCCCTGCCACTGACTTTCTGGGTAAGCTTGGGCATGTTGCTTGACCTCTGTGTCTGTCTCTTTTTCCCTCCAACACTTCGTTTGTTGTACCTATTTAAGTTGCGGGCTCATTGGGGCAGAGACTGTTTCTCATTATGTTTGTACAATACAGCTCCAATCTTGGGGTGGGATTTCTATGTATTACGTTAATACAAATAAATAATACCAACAATAAATAATTTGCATTTCTATAGTACCTATCATACAAAGATCTCAACCCACATTAAAAGCAATGAATTACACCTGAGAACACCCCTGAAAAGTATTATCATTGATCATATTGTTGACATCCAACAAATAATAAAGTAATACTTTAAATAATACTAAATAATACTTTAAATAAATAAGTAAATACTTAGATTGTAAACTCCTTGGGGCAGGGACTGTCCTTTTGTTATGGATACCTATAGGGCCTACCACAGTGAGGCCCTGACTCATGATTGGTGCGCTTAGTCAATACTGCACCACTTCTACTCAATAGCCTCTATTGTAATGACAGGGAAATATGCTGAGAGCAATTCAGTGATTTGCCCAATATTACATCATCATCCAGTGACAGAGCTGGGAGTAGGGAGGAATAGAGGGTAGGCCACCTTTTTTTCCCTTAGGGATGGCTCTTCCATTTGTTGAAACACCATGAGAACTAGGACAGGGCCTGGGATGACTTACTGACTCGTGCCGTGGGTGGCAAGCGTCCGAGTTTTCCTTCCTTGTCACTTATGCGCTGCCACTGGTATGAGATGGGTGCTGTGCCGGAGGCAGAATTGCACTGTAAGGAGAGTTCCTTTCCTTCAAAAAGTTCGCCTTCCACCCAGCATTTGGGCTTGGAAGGTTTCTCTGGAATAAACAGGTTGAGGGTTTGGATCAATAGTTAACTAAAAATCTGGTGTGAAATCCTGGCCTTTTTGAAGTCAATGGGAGCTTTGCCACAGACTTCAGTCAGTCCAGGATTTCATCTCTGGAAGCAAGCTAGAAACCTCACCTCCAACAACAACAACCACTGAGTTTAATAACAGCTGAGCATTTCCCAGGGAAATAGGGTAGAACCTGCCAGCTGGATATCAAGTGGCAACACTTTCTATGGCTGCTCATAGCCAGAGGGCAAGAGGACACTGTTTCTAGCAGCTTCTGAAAGCTGCCTTTCCAAATTAGTCATTCTGGGGGGTGTCACAGAATATTGCTGCTCCTTGTTTCTTTGTGTCACTTCTGACCCCTTTACTTCAATGACTCTCACCACAGCCTGAGGACAGGGACTGAATGTGTCCCCTATGGGCCCAGAAGCAACATGATATGCCATCAGTGCCAGTTCCCTCCTTGGGATTTGCAGTAGGGTAAAGGAGGCCAGAGCACCATCCTTGTCCCCTTTGGGAATTAGATACTGTCTGCCACCCATATGAATGTCTGGCATAGTAAAGAAGGTAAGGTGCCTTGGCTTAATCCCCATAATTTCATCATGGACCAGCTCAGTACACTGCAAGCCTCTGTATCACATTCTGCGTGAAGTGCTCTTCATTCCCTGAATGCCCTGTGTTCCACCCTCTTCTCCTTCACTGATTCCTTCGTTCTGTCTGTCTGTCCTTAGTTTCCCTACTGTCTGCTGGAGGCCCTGCATCCCTATTTTATTAACTGTATACTAAGCAAAAACCCAAACTGAAAGCCTTCAGTCAGGGAGGAAATAACGCCAGCATCTTGTTCCCATCGGACATCTGGCCAGTTCCTGGTACTGGGATCTGAACCCAGAGTTCTCTGCTCAAACCCTGTATGGGGTCATCACCAACTTAGCCACAATGGCACGCTAGCTTTTGTGATCAAATCAGATACAATTCAGAAAGAATGTTTTATGCTATCCTTCAGTTGGCTGCAGTAACTTCCAAACAGCACTTTAGGCCTCTTCCAGTCTCTGTCCTTCACTGAAAAATGCAAAGGCAACTGTGAAGCTTGAATGTGAAACCTGATCGTGAGATACTGGGAGCAATTCAGGTGCACCGATACTGTGCTGAAGCAAAATCTGCCTCAAGTAACTGAGTCTAGTGGGTTTTCTTTTGAAAAACAACAAAACGACCTTACCTAGAACAATCAGGGTAATGCGATACCACTCATACTGCCCGGCATTTTTAACTTTACACGTGTACTGCCCCGCATCACTTGGCTGCAGAGATACAATGTGTAAGGAGGCGTCTCCAGCTAGGAAATTGGAGGTGAAGGAAACACGACCTTTTTGCCCCTCATTCAGGTCATTATACACATTGCCTCCAGAGTAGGTGATAACCTAAAAGGCAGAGTTAGCCACCGATCAGTCAGTTGGACCCTTCAGTGTACTGTACAGCTCAACCAAACAAACGAATCACAGGATACTCAGACTTGAAACCAGGTCAGCTTGCAAAACAGAATTTCTATCTAACAATTACTTTGGTTATTAGTAATTATGGAGATGTTGGTAGTTATTCAGTTATGGTTGCACTGAGATTTTTTCCTGTACCCAGAGTTTAATCCTTCTAAAAACTCTGTCGTGGTTCAGTTTAGAAAACCCTTGTCTATGCTGGGATTTCAATCACCAGTCGCACTGGTACAAACCCCAAGTGTAGACATAGTTTATACTGGTGTAGTGTGATTTACATTGGTGCTGCTTACCCTTTTCACTGGTGCAAACAGCACTGCACTTCCATCCATTTACTGTAGGTACTTATACGCCCCCTCCCCCCCCCCCCCCCCAATTACAGGAGTATTACAGTTTTAACATATTTATCCTCCGTGAAATAGGGAAATATTACCATCCCCATTTTAATGTATTTTTAAACTATTTTTTATTTGGGAAATTTTAATACCTTTACAAATCCTTGCCATGTCAATATCAGAAACAAGACAATCATAAGAGTTAGCTTTTGTTTACAGAAACATTATTCAGGAATAGAGTCATCAGATCTTTCAGTTTAACATGATTTACCCTATTCCAGAGTGAGCATCATTACAACACCTATGTTATTTCCAATGATTTTATTAAGCTGAGTGAAATCTCAATATACACATTTAACTGACCAAGCATGTCTATGTTAGTATTTAAAACAATTGGAAACGTCTGCTAGCTTTATTGACAGGTGAATGTACTGTATCTGAGTACTGAATAAAATGTAACCACTTTTCTATGTCTCTATCTGTCCTCTGTCCATTTTGGTGGGTACGTAATTGGTGTGTTGATTTTTCCATAAGCACAGCTTCCTGTATGTTTAACCATTTCTCTGTGTTGGACTGTTTTTTTCTCTCTCCAGTTAGAAGCTACGAGTAGCCGAGCAGCTACTGGCAGATGAGAGATTCGTTCCTCGTTTCTTCCTGTGTGGCCATTTCCACTAGGATTGCCAGTTCAGAGGCTGGTGTTGATATCAGCCTACATGAATAAGTTCTCCCCCTCAATACAACATGGAAATACGGCTTCTTCTTGGTGGATGCTAATTGTGACTGAACAGAGACCTACCACTTTTTGGTCAGCTTTGGAATCATGCAGCAGCCACTCAATATCCAGGCTTCTTGGCTCCAGGAGGCCCAGACGGTGGTGACAGGGCAGAGTGACATTTTCCTCAGCCACCCTCTTATATTCTGTTTGAGCCCCAGACATCCAAACTGAACAGGAAGCTGAAAGACAGAAACCGGTGGTCAGTGACCAAGAGGAAGGAAATATCTATGAACTGACAGCTTCAGCTGTGGCTGATTTTGGGAACTCATTGCTTCATAGTAGGAAGGACAACGCAATATTTTTGCTTACTGGACACTTTGTATCTGATTAAAAGTGACACGTAAATTGATATCAGGTTAGATTCACCCCAGTATCTGAGCACAAAGAACAGATTACTTTGATCTCCACTGAGCTGTCCATGCTAAATTCACATGAAGCTTGTTCCCCACATAGAATATCAGGGTTGAAAGAGACCTCAGGAGGTCATCTAGTCCAACCCTCTGCTCAAAGCTGGACCAGCACCAACTAAATCATCCTAGCCAGGGCTTTGTCAAACCTCTAAGGATGGAGATTCCACCACCTCCCTAGGTAACTCACTCCAGTGCTTCATCACTCTCCTAGTGAAATAGTGTTTCCTAATATCCAACCTAGACCTCCCCCACTGCAACTTGAGACCATTGCTTCTTGTTCTGTCATCTGCAACCACAGAGAGCAGCCAAGCTCCATCCTCTGGAGCACACCACAGTTATCTGTGCACCCTCTCGGGCTTAAGAGTGCTTCCTTCTTAACTTCCTTCTTTTACACTTCCATGACCCAGTAGCTTGCATTTCAGTGTGTAGCCTTCCAGCCTTTACATTAAAGCCACTTCTGGCAGCCAGACTGGTCCTTGATGACTGATGTAATGGGAAACTCTCCCTAACCCCAGCGGATGAGTTCAGTGTGATTGCAGCACTGAAAGTAATAGGTCAAGCTCGGGAAATAAAAGTCTGATATTCTGTAAAGCAGGCATGGCACAATTAGGTTAGTGAACTGGCCCTGAGCAGCCTGAACAGTTTACCATTACAAAAAAAAAAATCCAAATTTGGACCACTAGAGGGAATCAGATCCTTACATGCATCTGACATCAAGAAAAAGGAAGACTGGGTGATGCCAGGCAAAGCATTAGATTTACATGGACTGTGTTAATATTAGGGCTCTGTGAGTCATTGTGAAACTCACCTGTTTTGAGGGTTCCTTACAAACTCAAAATTAAGCCCAGTTTCATGGAACTGTTACTAAATCAGGCTCTGTTCCAAACAGATCTGGGCTATAGTAGGCTTTGCACTGAACCATGCCCATCTCACGGCTTTAATTAGAAATTAGCCCTGAAATGCTAATTTGGATCTTGATCCAAACAGCTCCAGAGTTCTGGGATACTGGGAAAGTTGAGCATTTGCCTCAGGGTCATCTCTGGTTCAGCCATGAAATCAAGTGGAAAATGGCAGTTTTGATTGAGTTTTCACAGGCGTTGAGATTCGTTTGAACACGTTTTTCAAAATAAAATTCAGGCATGGCAAAAGATCTGCTGTTGTGTGGGATCACCACGTATCTGAAGGCAAACATTCGAGTTTCATGGTGTCTTAGTCTTTCACCTTGTTCCCAAGGGACAGGGTGTCATTGCTGCTGCGAAGTAGCCACATGTTTAAAGGCACTTTAAGCAGACAGACATGAACACAGTATTGCCAAACTCAACATTCAAAAATGATTGTTTCCTAAAACAGGGTGACCAGATCACAAGTGTGAAAAATCAGGACATGAGGTGGAGGGGATAATAGGCACCTATATAAGACAAAGTCCCACAATATCAGGACTGTCTGTATAACATCAGGACATCTGGTCACCCTGCCCTAAAATTGTGAGATTGCCTTAAAAATAATTAGATTTGTATCAAATAAAATATATGTGGGCTTCTTTTTGGGTATGGAGACTTTAGAGTGCAGTCAGGTCATATTTTCAAACTTTCATCTGCAAACATGAGGAATGGTAGGTTTGTAATTAATTATTTTATTATTAAAGGAAAGCTCTTGTCTTTTCTTGATTTCATGAGCTGGGGCTTTAAGTTAAAAAAACAAATGTTGTGAGACTGTGAAGAAAATCGTGAGAGTTGACAACACTGCGGGACCTGTATTCACCACGCTAATGACTCTGCCTCAGAATTTACGTTCAGCAAGACTGAAAGGTTTTCTCCACCTTTAACCTCTCCTTTACATTTGTGTAAGGACAAGAGAGACAACAAGAATGACACTTCCCTTGACTTCTCTTGCTTGCTCTCTCCCTCCCTTTGGGACAAACTTTACCCTCAGAAGCATGCATGCTGGAGCCAGCATACCTGGGTCCTGTTCCCAGCTCTGCTCCTGAATTGCTGTTTGACCTTCACTCACTGTGCCTCAGTTTATCTGTCTGTATTGCTTAACTGATATTTGTCACATGCTTGGATTAAAAGGCACTGCTCAGGATATCTGTACAATGTACTAGTGATACAATAATGACATGGGAAGAAAGGGGCTGAATGGTTTAATGTGTGTTCTGAATTAACAGCATGCATAGCCTATAAAATCTCTGCTCCCTGGGTAAGAATCAGGATTTGTATGCCCAGTTGCACGCACACACACCTTATTTGCATTTTGCAGTTCCCCACCCTGTTTTCCTTACAAATAAAATTTTCTTACATGGCCAAAAGCATCCGTGACAAATTACAGCAGTCATTCACAGCCATACTGAAGGTGGCACCCAGCCAGCGCCTACTCCACCCTCCTTTATACCCTGGCACTCCTTCAGCCTTTACTGCCACAGAGTTTAAGATGGGTGGATTCCTGCTGCAAGTTAATCTCCCCCACCCTGCTCTCTACAGGAATCAACAGGCCTGGGACAAGGCCCCACTCAGCCACGTTGGCTGATTTCTCTAAAGGGAAAGCTAATTTAATTTATGGCTGGATTCACTCATGCCAGAGCTTCTAGTGACCACAATTGGGATCAGTTTTTTCATATACCAAGTGCAATTAGTTATTCTTTCTAAAGATAAATGCTTGTTTTCTATTATGGCCTAAATTGCTGAATCCTCTGTAAATTAAGCCACTGACACTGACTATGTCAGTGGTTCTCAACCAGGGGGTGCATGTACTCCTGGGGGTACAGAGAGGGTTTTCCAGGGGGTACCCCAACTCACCTAGCTATTTGTCTTTTTACAACAGGCTACATAAAAAGCACTAGTGAAGTCAGTATAAACTTTCATATAATTACTTGTTTATATTGCTCTATATACTACTCTACTCTAAAATCTAAGTACAATATTTATATTCCAGTTGATTTATTTTATAATTATATAGTAATAATGAGAAAGTCAGCAATTTTTCAGTAATAGTGTGCTCTGACACTTCTGTATTTTTTTTTAATTTTGTAAGCAAGTAGTTTTTAAGTGAGATGAAGCTTGGGGTACACAAGACAAATCAGACTCCTGAAAGAGGCACAGTAGTCTGGAAAGGTTGAGAGCCACTGCTCTGGGTGATCAATCAATGAGCTTAATTAATCTTAAGGGAGTGTTCACACACAGCAGTGACTAAACTCCCCAAGTCCTTTCTTTGCCATCAAACTGGGTTTCATGTAGAACCTGGGTTGGATTTCCTAGGGAGGCTGCATCTTCTTTGGGTGTCTCAAAGCCCTGGCCAAGAATATCTAGGCGAGATCATTGGGATATCACATTGTCCAAAATGCAACAGTATTCTATCCTCTGTTTTGGGGCTGGGAGAGAGGCCATGGGAAAGAGCAAATATCAAAAAAAACTCCTGAAAACTCAGAGTTTGCTCCTAATTTTTTAAACAGAAGAATTAAAAAACAAAAACACTTAATGGGTGTAAAAATCAGCTAGCTCTGCTTATGGGCGATTGCCTAAGGAAGCCACACCATCCATAATTGTTTGTGTGGTTATCTGTGGGCTGGTAGGAATATAGACATTTGCTGGTTTGCAAAAGTAACAGATACACTACCCTAGAGCTGGTTCTGTGCATCACAGAGCCATAATGTGTGCATAATGGGCTAGAGCAGTGGCACTGCTCCATCAGCACTCCTCCTGCCAGGCACCCCGAAGGATCCTCTTGCACACCCCCTGGGGTGCGCGCACCCCACTTTAGAGACCACTAGACTAGAGCACCTTTCCACCCATCTCTAGGACACCTTCCAGCCACAAGAGGGCAGAATCCACCCAAATAAGATATTTTGACCTCTACTAGAGGTACACAACAGATGATTTTCCCCACAGGTCAGTTCCTTAAGTTTCATCTACTAATAATGGAATGGCTACGTTAAGTCTGATCCTGGACTCCTCACCCCAGCAACACCCCCACTGACTCAGTCCTCCATAGATCCTTAGTGTCATGTGATATATTTCAAAATTACGATAGTGTTCGGATTGTTAGTCTTTACTCACTCCTTACTCAAGCAAACTCCCACAGACAACAATGGGAGCTTTATTCTGCGCAAGGCCCATGGTTTTGATCCTGTACAGCAATTCCTAGGTTGCATAAGCTTTGGCTCACTCTAGGCACATAGTCCTTAAAAATGAGCATCCTCTTTAGCCGTCAGGCTAGCTGAGGTGTCACTCAGCACATCATATAACAGAACACATTGGTGAAACAGTTTTAATGTTTAAACATTTATCTTCGTGCTAAAAGACAATGGATTTTGTCAACCTCACAGGCCCTGCAGACAAAAGAGACTTTTGCTTTTTCATCCCAGTCTAATATTTGTATTAAAACTACAGAAATGTTTTAAGCAACACAAAAGCTCGCACAGCTAAATGGTAAATGGTGGACAGTGTAAAATGAAATTTCAGTTCTCTTTAGCAACGTGTTTTTTAAAATATATGGGGCCAGATTCTGCAACCCTTAGTCATGCTCACTTCTGAAGTAGTCCCTTCGATTCTAAGAATTTCAAAATGACTAGTGATTTTGAGTGCCTCAATTTTTGGTACTCAACTTCAGACACTTTAAAGGTCTCAAGTTTACAACCGCATCTGCTCTAATCCCTCAGACAGAGACCAACACCTACAAAATCTCCACCAAGCATTCTCAAAACTACAATACCCGCACGAGGAAATTAGGAAACAGATCAACAGAGCCAGAC
>NC_133786.1:11184709-11283160 GCF_003597395.2 Chelonoidis abingdonii | reverse complement strand
TGCTGCTTTTACAGATCCAGACTAACACGGCTCCCCCTCTGATACTTTAAAGGGGGATGATTTTCAGAAAGTCAGTATCTCAGAGTATCATTCCCTCCCCTCTGCAATGTGCACTGAAATCAGTGGGATTACTTAGGAAGTAAGGTACTACTCAGTGTGAGAAAGCCCTTAATTCCTTCAAAGATATATATACACATACATACAGGGATGTATTTAAATGTACATACCACGTACGTGAGCCAGCATACACTTTCATGCATTCTTTCATACAGAGGTACAAGATACACATGCAAAACCCCATTTACTTATACATCTGAAACAGATGCACACATATAAATGCATGCACACATTCAACACACATGCAGGAACACATCATCAGATAATCACACATGAACACACTCACAGCATACATACACAAAAAATGGGATTAGAAACTAACATTTTGTCAACATTTCTATTTATAGGACAATTCTAGTACTAAGCGCTAAAGCGCTTCTGGACCTAAATCTTTTATTAGCTTCAGAGGAGAGGTTGAACCAGGGACTAATATTAAATATAAATTACACATTTAAAAAAATAAGTTTTGCTTCAATCATTTATGGACTACTGGAGAGAGAATGAATGGCTCAGAGAAATTTTAGAGCCTTCTGGATATGCGGAACACTTAGTGACACACTGAGAAACTATCCAAAATATCCCATCATTCATTTGAAAAATGAATTCTTAAAATTGGTTTTGAAAACTTGAAGTCATTTTGAGGCCTTTTTGTTTAATTTACAAGCATGTTCTTCAACTACACTTGTTATCACTTATTTTGGCTTTATCTGTCGGGTAGGTTGCTAAGTCTCGTCCAGAAGGTTGACATTAGTCTGCAAAGTAGACAAGTAACCTGCAATTTCCCTGTGACTGAAGCTAAACAAAGGCAGCTTGTGCTAGTATCAGGCAGATATCAACTTGGTTGGATGATTTGAGAGAGTAGCAAGGCACTTAAGCACATGCTTAAATCCATCTGTGATGCTGGCATAAGGTCCCCATGCCTCACTTGGATACTGAGAAACAGGTAGCTGGAATTAATCTGTCTTGTGTGTGTTACTGTTGTTAAAATAGTTATTAGAATTATAAAAATGTGCTTAGTGTTTAGTCTTTATTGAATGTTTATAAATTGCTGCATGCATTAATCTCACATATAACATCTGTATTCCAGGAAGGTAGTATTTAAGTGTTTGCTTTTTAAGACTCTGTAACTATGTAAATCACCAGACAAAGGGACAACAACTAGTGTGAGATGCTGGCTTCCAACAAAAGGTGTTAGACTCTGCCCAGCAGAGAAGGCCCATCAACATCAGATGACAAAACAAATTTGTTGATTGCTCACCCCCTGAAGAGGAGGCATGCAAGTGAATTCCTCTCATCAACTAAGGGTATGGCTACACTGGCACTTCACAGCGCTGCAACTTTCATGGTCAGGGGTGTGAAAAACACCCCCCTGAGCGCTACAAGATACCGTAGAGGATGTGGTTTACATGCAGCGCTAGGAGAGCTGTCTCCCAGCGATGGCGCTCCGACCACACTCACACTTCAAAGTGCTGCTGCAGCAGCGCTTTGAAATTTCAAGTGTAGCCATACCCTAAGTTTGCAATTGGAAGCAGAATGGGAAAAGGAATAAAAATGCCTTAACAAGGAAGAACTGCTTCTTTATGCTGGACAAGGGCAAGATTTTCTAACCATAAGCAGGAGATTCCCAGTGTTTAGCCTGGGTTAGCCCCGAGGGATATAAAGAGCTCGCTTATTACAGAAGCTTCTATTGCCTTTTGAAACTTAAGGCTGTAACTCATTTGTGTGTATGTTACCTGCTTTAACCTCGTGAATAATTCTCATTTCCCTTTTGTAGTTAATACATCCTTAGATAGTTTATTAGAGGATTGGCTACAATTATTGTCTTTCGTGTAAGATCTAAGGCGTAACAGACCCGTTGTAAGTGACTGGTCCTTTGGGACTGGGAGTAAGTTTTGATTTTTGGTGCAAGTGACTCTCTATTGCCAAAGCAAGCTTGCCTAGGTGACAAAATAGATCAGATTACCAAGGGGACTGTCTGACTTCATGGATGATACAATGAGGATGCAAAGGCCAAGGAGAACTGTTTTGTTATAGAGCTATGATCCAACTATTCCACCCAGTGGGCATTGCAATTACTATCTATGCTGCAAGCCCAGTCATTTCTAAGTACAAATATTGTGCAATTAAAAATAGGTTAGCACTTTACAAATGTACATTGTATCAACACCTGCGTGGGACAGATATCACCCTAATTTTACATTTGGGTAAAGTGAGGCACTGGGAGTTAAACTGACTGGTTCCAGAGCAATGAGTAGAAACCAGGACTCTTGATTCCCAGTCCTGTGTGCTAACCAAGGCTGCCCAGGGGAGCAGGGGAAAGAAGTAGGGAGGCCAAAGGGCCAGTTTGCCCTGCACCCCCATTTGAGAAGGCTCCCAAATGGAGTAAAGTTGATACCTGGTAGGTGGGGTTGCAGTGCCACTCACTGAAATTTGAGTCAGCAGCCCCTCCTTCAGGCAGGAGGTGGACAAGCCAAACCTGATTGTCACTGCAACCCCCACCCGGGTTGCAACACCCAGAGGTGAGTGTGGTGGGGCTTGCTCTCCAGCAAAGACAATTTTTTGGAAGGATGAGGGGCCCTCAGTTTCAGATTTTGCCCAGGGCCCCTAACAACCTCTGTGTAGCCCTGATATCAACCGTTAGACCCTATCCCCTCCTTTTATGTTGTTTCCCATTGCCATTCATGATTCCAGTCTTAACACTTCGCTACCCTCCACAGCGTTTGAAGTCCAAAGAAATGTAAAGTGGTGTCCTTTTACACAGAGATGGCTATTTGACATTCTTTTCCACAAGTGGAGGAGGAGCTGGGGGTGGATGGAAGTCTCCTAAGGGAAATTAGCTCAGCCAAGACTATGTTGTGGGACATCTGCTTTTTGTATTCCTTGGCCAGCAGCGAGATATGAGTCAAGGGTCACCTTCTCCCAAGAGCTTGAACGCGCCAAGTGAGCAAGATCCAGTCGTCAGTGCATGCTGCCTGCCGCCTGCCCCACTCGGCCTCTCTCTGATTTCAAGAATTTTGTTGTGAGGCAAAAGCGTCCCGAATAAAAAATGTGAGCTTGCAGTCAGCTCCCGCAGGGACAGCTGAGCTGTGTCAAAACACAGAGGTCAGCAGATCCCACCCATACAAACGCAGTGCTGCAGAGGTCCTCTCTCTGATTGAAATCACATGTGCTTGGGACTGAGGCTTGAGAACAGGATTCCTGCACAGCAATGAAATAAAACTGAAAGAACATGCGTGTTGCGGTGTTTCCAAGTGATGATTTGAGGCTTTTGGAATCAAAGCTGCCGAGGAGTTAATCAGGCCCCAGCAGAACAGAAAAATACAGTTTAATGAAAGAAAACATTCATTTTTAAAAGCTAACAGGGACTGATGGGGAGGGCAGGTGGGCTAAAATCTGGCTGGTGCTATGCAGATTCCTATCAAAAGAAACACCACCAGCTGTGGGAGTTGGTGGGAAGGGAGTTGGCCTCCCTTGTTCTGGCTCCTCCAAATATGTTTCAGAGGAACCACTCCTCAGGAGCTCTGTGACAAGAGCCAGGGAGGGGCATTATATGATGGGAGGGATGAAGATGTCAGCGGAGGGCCTGGTCCACATATGCATACGCAAATGTGTCCAGCGGTACTACAGCCTCTTTGTGCTGCTCCTGCTCAGCTTCTCTTGTAGGGCTAGACTGTCCAATTGTGCAGGGTACTTGTCTAAGTCGGAATGCAGATGCATACTCAGGTCTTTATCTTGCAAAAGGTTCCCACAGCGTGGGCCTCTTAGCTCCTTGTTGAATTCAATGGGATTGTGAAGTCCAGGGCATTATCACTGCACCAATGGCTATCTTTACTGGATCATTCAGAAGCCATTTCAGAAATATACATAATACCATTAAGGGATAAGAAGGTGATGGCATTTTGCTTCTCTATGTACCAGTATCACCAAAACTATTATTATTTTAGTTAAATATATCTGCTTTGATTCTGGGTTTTATTACTACTTTTCAGTGGGGAAGATAACACGTAGGTTTTGCATGTAGCTCTTTTTGCTGTTTTAGTCCTTCTAAACACAGGACTCTGACTGGGTGGATTGGCTAGAAATGGATCGACAGCCCAGCCAAGTGGAAGTCATGGAGGGTAACACATGAGAAAAAGGCAGGTAATCTGATATTAACAGCATATAGCATCTAATGTTTCCTCTAAAGATGGGGGACATAGGAGCTGCCATAACCAGAACAGATCAATGGTCCATCTAGTCCAGTAGCTTCTTCCTAACTGTAAATTCATTAAAACAAACAAAGTGCCAAAACCAAACACTTCATGGCACACAGTTCTCCCCCTGGGAGAGGATGAGGGAGAAAATGAAGCACACGCAACAGATATTAGTATCATTGCTTGATGCACAACTGGAAGGTGCTTAGATGCTATGGTGATGAGGGAAATATAAGAACCTATTTAGAATAGAATCGATAGAATCTCCTCCACATTTAAAATGCACCAATCAATATGCAATGCTATGAATGGGGGTTATGGATGACATTTCCTGATTAAGTGATCCAATTATGCCCTGAAAGCATAAGGTTTGATAGCTCTTTTAACATTTTCCTGGTTAAAATTACTGCAGATGCTATCTGTATTTCCATAAGGGTCTAATCCTTTTGTTATATTATTAGTAGTAGTGATGTATTTACTTCAATGAGATCCTGCTGCAGCAAGTTCCATGGGTTAACAATTCTACATTTACTTTTACTTCCATCAGGTGCCTCTTGTTCATACAATATGGAGTGGGTAAACACTCTTTATACTACTTTTGACTATATATACCAGTATCAGATCCTCTGTTACTCTTTTTTCCATATTAAATAGTTCTAGTAATTTATTTTAAAAAAATAGTAGTCCAAGGAATGATGCAATATTCTACAAAGGCTCCAAGGAACATAGTATTATGGTGTTTTCTAGAACAGTAGTGCTCAGAAGCTCAACCAGAACTGGAACCCCATTGTGCTGGGGGGTCTACAAACATAACACGGAAGACAGTCTCTGTCCCAAAGATCTTACATTCAAATTTCTGAAAACAAAGGGTGAAATCCTGGCCCTAATGAGGTCAATGGAAGCTTTGCCATTGACTTCAACAGAGTCACGATTTCATCCAGATTCTTGAGGCGGGATGGTGGAAAACAAGAAAGAAATTGGACTCTGATTTGGGTAGGGTTCTGTGGAGGCAAACAGTGTCTAGGCACTGGGATCGTTTTTTGGTTTTGCTTTAACTTTCAAATTAATGTTTAGTGCTAGTAAAAAGGTGTCAGGGTTATAGCCTTCGAGACCAAAGCAAACAGAAACAAGCTGCTAGAGCTTCATCTTCCCATTTTAGAATGTTTATATAATGAAAGGTATGAAGTCCTTTAGCCTGCTAGCTAAAAGTCCTGGTGTTTTATTGGTAAAAGAGTCAAGTAACATAGCTCACCTAAGCCGCTGAGTAATTCAGCTGGTTATTTCAGGCTGTGAGTTTCAGATTTTTGCAGAGAATCTGTTAGTACATCTCCCAGATACATTAGGGCGCTGAAACACCCACGGCTGTCCCCCATTCACACAGCCACTCTGGGTGCCCTACAAAGCTGTGCATTGAGGAAGAGAGAGAATGGGACAGATCTCCATGAAAATATAAGACATTTGGCTGGCTTTTCTTCATCAAATACCCCCTATTTAAAGCAAGGTTGATAATATGAGAGGAAAGATGAGGATGGAAATAAGATACTTTGTATTTCTATAGGCTGTTCCATTTAAGGAAGACAAAGAATTGTACGAGCATGAATGTATTACACTTTAGCATTGTGCCAGTGAGAGAGATATACTTATTTAACAGATGGGAAAACAGAGTCACAGAGAGGTGAAGTGACTTGCCCAAAGCCATGGAGTGAATCAGTGTCAGAGGCAGGAATAGAAACCAAGGGTGAAAGCCTGACTCCATTGAAGTCAGTGACAAAACTGTGATTGGCTTCAGTGGAGCCTGGATTTCATGCCAAGTGACCTGACTCTCAGGAGTCTCTGCTAAGCAGAGTTCCATGCATCACACTCCATGAGTCACATCACACACATTGCCTCTCATTATTTATTGCGATTACATCTTTTTTGTATTACAGGAGCACCTGGAGGCTGCCATCTGACAATAGGGTTCCATTGTGCTAAACACATAAAGTGAAATCCTGGCCCTATTGAAGTCATTGGAGGCTTTTGCGTTCAATGGAGTCAGCCTTTCACCCATAATCAGACAGCCACTGCCTTAAAGAATGTACAGTCCAAACGGAGAAGACAGACAAAGGGTGGGTCTCAGGGATCTTTAACAGGAGTAAATCTATGTCAAGTCAATGGAACTACGTGGATTTACACCAGCTGAGGATCTGGCTCAGGGTACATATCTTGCGTGTGCAAACCATGGGTTCAGATTCTCCACTCGTTTACACCAAGTCTATTGACTTCAGTGGAGATGCAGCTGAGTAGCTGTGCAAACCTCAGACTGGAGTCTTTACAGGAAGCCTTATTTCAAAATGTTGAGACCTCCACTGCATGCCCACCTCATGCTCAAAGGGCAGTGGAGTGGCCCAAGTCTGTGCTTTCATCAACTGGAGGGTCCAAAGATGCAATGTGGAGGCTCAACTGAGATGTTCAGTTCTGAAAATTCAGGGCAAAATAGACTGGAAAGTTACATTTGAGAGGGTAATAAAAGAGTTGCTTCTGAACAAAGCACTATCAAGCCAATTTTTTGTTGTTGTTTTAGGCTCCAAAGCAAGACAAAAGTTCTCCAAAAAGGGCTGGCCTATGGCTCCATTTCCTCTGCTGTTTGTCTTCACAGGAGGGTGGATTTCATTTTTTAAAGACAAAGAAAACCTATTCCAAAGTAAACTGAGTGCTTTATTGCATCTCTTTATTACTGTAGCAATAAACCACAGTGAAGACTAATGCACTTCCAAGGTACAAGCTTCATCCCTGTTAACTACTTTCATGTTACCTTAGTGAAATGCTCAGTTATATTCCCATAATTGGGTGTTAACAGGGTATGGCATTTCACTTATCCAGTACAAGCTTTACTAATACGATGCAAAATGAATGGCTAATATATTAGCACTCTGTCACTTTTCGTATTCCTACCCACTCTCAAACATGCAGCCACAGTTTACTCTAGGGCAGAAAACGAACAGCAGAACCTCCCTGTTAGTTTTGTGAAAAAGATACATGAAATTCTATGTGGCTCCAAGGGATCATTTATTGAATGAGAGGTGTGGCCTTGTGGCCAAGTACAGGACTGGGTACCAGGAACTACTAAAATCTAATCTGAGATTGGACTAGATTCCCTCTGTAGCCTTGCATCAATCACCTAACCTGCTCTGTCTCAGTTTCCTCACCTTTAAAATGGGTCTAATAATACTCTCACTACACAGGGAAAGTGTGAGAATTAATTAGATTATGCTTGCAAAGCTTTTGGAAGATGTAATGTAAATGCTAAGGGTCTGATTCTCTTCTTGTTTTACAGTAATGTCATTCCACTGTCTTCAGTGGAGTTTCTCCCGATTTACAAGACTAAGTAAGAGGAGGAACAAGCCGTGAGTAAACTTATTAGTATTGTTTTATGCCATTCTCTACATCCCTCCCAGCGTTTCGCCTAGCACAATGCCAGCTGCAAGCAATCCCTTAGGAATTTGGGTTGGAAATGAGACTACTATCTGCTCTCTTCATCCTTTCCCATGTTTTTTCCACTACCATGAGGAATTAAACAATTCTATATGCATAGCGCTGTCTCACAAAAGACAAGAGGCAGAGTTCCATGCATCACACTCCATGAGTCACATCACCCGCCCAAGCAAAGCAAGTAGTGTATTGGAATGTATATACTGAAAGATAAGCAGGCATGTGGATATTGGAAAGCAGGCATCTTTGCTGTCCCCCGGGCTCACTGAGGTACTGAATGCTAGTTTGTGTTACACTGAAAAAACACTCAGCTCATATTTCTGTAAAAGGCACTGTGTCCAGAAGGATCCCAAGGCTCTTTACAATCAGATTTACACACTGAAGGTCAAATCCTACACACTTTGCTCATTCAAGCAATCCCACTGACTTCAGAAGAGCTACTCATAGGAGAAGGGCATACACTGTTTGGAAGGACTTTTCCTACCATGGAAGGGAAGCAACACAGCAGCTGTTTTAACTGATATGTAGCAATATGGCACAATAGCTACCAGTGCCTTTGAAGTTCATAAAGGGACTGAAAATACAAGAGAAGAGATCAGAGAATACAAGGATGTATTGCTAAGTGCTAAATGAAAAATATAATGCCAGACTTGGCCAAATGTTTTTCATACTGGCTTGCTACTGATTAGATAAATTCTTAGTTTGAAATGACTGCCATGAAAGAACAGCTACAGTACATACTACACACGCGCGCGCGTGCACACACAGCAATGGTCTGAAAAGGATTCCATCCCCAACAAGATTGAAATTTATGATTTGAGGATCAAATCCTCAGCTGATACAAATGAACGTGGCTGCCTTGACTTAAGTGGAACTATGCCAGTTTATGCCAGCTGAGGATCTGACAGTAAGTGTGCCAGGAGATGTGATCACATTTGGACCAAGGAAAGTTTTCTGCAATATGTGTTATCAGCTACTGTTTTAGAACCTGAATAAGGTAATTTTAATCTAGGGTAACCAGATAGCAAGTGTGAAAAATCGGGACATGGGCTGGGTGATAATAGACAGCTATATAAGAAAAAGCCCCAAATGTCAGGATTGGCCTTTTAAAATTGGGATATCTGGTCACTCTATTCTGATCCCTATTTTTAAACATCCTGATCGTCCTCCCTATGCTAATGGACTAAAGGTATTGAATAGAATGTGCACGTGCACTGAATAAAACCTGCTAAACTGTTTCCTTTAATATGCAAGATGAATACTATAACAAATCTATGACCACTTAGGACTTGTTACCCCAGTGCTGCACACCACACTTAGTTGGAACTAAATAATGTTAACAATTTTTTGCACTAAACATTTTTTCATTGAAAAATGGCCTTTCAAAAAGAAAACTTTTCACAAAAAACGGTTGACATCATTGAAATTTTCTCTTTTAGTGAAATATTCCATGACCTTTTTAACTATGTTTATCAAATCATTTTTTATTGCTTTTTGTTATTTACCAAATAACATGTTTTCTTACTCAAAACTGGGGGTTTTGGTAAAGAAAATGGTTTGAAAACAATTTCAATAAAATATTAGTTTAAAATATCTTGAAATTTTAAAAAATGAAAATGGATCCATTTCAAACCCTGTGGAATAGAAACATCTTTGAAATTTTGAATTTTTCACCAAATCTTTCGCCCATTTTCAAAGCAGCTCTGTTTTGAACATCCTGATGGTGGAAAGGTTAAAAACTCAATCTCTTTCTCCAAAAGCACCACTTGCGTGAAAAAAGAATCTGCATTATCTGCTAGCAGTATGGGGACCTGTCATATAGTAAAGCAGTTCTGATTCTATCCAGCAGAGGACAATAGTGCCACAGATAGAAACTATGTAATTCATTACCTTACCTTTTCCTCTATTTACTGTGCACAGTATTAACTGAATATTCTGTAACGAAAACTTCCCCCATCCCATTGCAACAGGGAAGGAGGGTCAAGATATCATTTCAAGCACATGGTGTAGCACTTAGTTAACCCACCCACCTGTTCAACCAAAAGGGAAGGAGACTGCTTCTTGGTTTGGGGTCTGTTTTCTTGGAGACTAAAACAGACTTTTTCTATGAAGCTCACAAAGGTTAAACTGCCTCAGCAAAAAAAAAACGACAACAAAAAACCACCCTCTGATTCATCTCCCACAATTAACATGTCCACCCGGTCACACGCAGACCTGATAAAACAGTAGTAAACAGAATTCCTCTAACGGGTCGGGACTCACCACCTGGCACCTCCTCCTGGTCACTTCTGGGATTTAGCTCATTTCCAGTGGAGCGCCCCCTCCTGGTGGTGTCCTGTCCGTTATTCTGTCCTCTGTCGGTGTCTCTGGACCCACGTCGCTCCCTGCTCAGCGGCATCCTCTTTGAGGACACTGCCCTCCGGCAGTGTCCCTTAGTCCATCTGCATCCCCTTCCGGGGATCGATCGTCAGCAGTCCTCCAGTCAAGCCTTCATTTGCAACCACCTGCTCTCAAAGTCTAATCCCTCTCGGCAGGGATCTGGCATGGTCCGTAACCGCTTGTGGCTGGATGTACTGCCAGGGGGCGGGGGGGACCCAGGCCCACCCTCTACTCTGGGTCTCAACCCAGGAACCCTCTGGCGTTAGCATCGCTGTCCTCCTTCTTTTCCTCCTCTATCTGTTTCCCTGGGCCGCTTCCCCTACGGCCCCTTGCACCCGCTAGGCCCTTTCTGTCAAGGCCTGCAGCCTGGCGGCTAGGGGCTAGAGCTTTTCTAGCATCCTTGAGGCTGTCCACGGTGCTAGTCTTCTCCCTGGAGACTGACCTTCTCCTTCCAAAGGCCTGGGACAGACTGACTGCTCCTGCTCTGGGCAGCCTTTATATACCTCTGAGCCTGGCCCTGATTGGCTATCTGCAGTCTGGGCCCTGATTAGCTCCCTATAAGTCCTCTTTTAATTGGCTCCTGGGCTGTGCAGGCTTCGTGGCCTGCCCCAGCCCACTCTCCCAAGGAGTGGGGCAATCTGCCCCACTACACTTCCTCTATGGTTCCCATCTTACTTTCTGTTGCTGCTTCTTTCCACTGTAGGCTTCTCAGGGCAGAAACTGCATCTTCTTCTCCATCCTGAGTAGCTCATTGTGGCCTTTTGTGAGGCCTAAATGCCCAGGTCCAAGACACAATGGTTCATTCACAGACCTTATGCCATCGTTGTTGAAAGGAAGAACGGTGCAGTAATTGGCATGCTAACCTGGGATTCAGCA
This sequence comes from Chelonoidis abingdonii, assembly GCF_003597395.2. Taxonomy (NCBI): domain Eukaryota; kingdom Metazoa; phylum Chordata; order Testudines; family Testudinidae; genus Chelonoidis; species Chelonoidis abingdonii. The sequence continues at coordinate 11,272,124 of NC_133786.1, read as the reverse complement.
TCCCAAGGTTGCACAGACTATGTAACCTTGGGCTCAGCTCTTCATCTATGTAGTGGTGGGTATCAGCACTTCTCTGTCTAACGGGTGTTGTGAGGATGACAGTGAGGGGAACCTAACAAAGACTGGATATTTGTATGGATACCAGGAATATCCAGAATTATCAAAATGGTAGCACAATTTGGAAGGAATATTAAACCTTGCGATTTAGGGCTTAAGCCTCTTCTGACTATTAGAGACCTATGTGGGGGACAGATTATGCCACGTCTGCCTACACTGCAGGATTCTTAAGCCATCCTTTGAAGCGTTTGCTTGTTTGGCGTGTTCCCAAGTCCACAGGGCACTATCCAACAGCAAAAGCTTCATGAGCCTAAGGCCATTGCTGAGGGAAGCCCCGGACGGGAGCATACGAGTGCCATGCCTGCCAAATATGCCTGTGACCTTTGCGTAAAAGAGGAATGCAGCTCTGTTAGGCATATTTCACAGTCAGGGCTACTGTAGGTATGGCTGAAGAAAGAGGCCAAGCCCTTTGCATGTGGGTATCAGTGTCCTGAGAGTAAGGAAGTTCTGACTGAGAGCTATGGTACATCATTGAGCTCTGGTGAGCAAGCAGAGTTTCCAACATGCGGAACAGAGGAGGAAAAAGACAAATATGGCATTTGGGCAACAACTGAGCGTATTTGCTAATTAGATCTGAAAAGGTCAGGCATGTTATCAAGGACCATACTGTAAAGGTCAGGTGGAGTATATACAGCTAAGCCTAAGAGGAATGGGTAACTCTCGTTCATGTCCAGCTAACTTCTCCCACAGAGACTCTGAATTCTCACCTTCCCCTCATTGTACTGAAGGGGGCTGACCACAATATAGGCTTCAACTTAAATAAAAGTGTCACTGAACTTTTCCATTGTCCTCATCCAGACCCTGGGAAGCCCCTATGGCAACATGACCAACCAACTCCCTCACATCACAAGCTGTTTGCATCAAGAGTGGCTTCAGCTATTGGCACAAGTGGGAGGTATGAGAAAATGATGTGACTGTGCAAGGGAGAACACTGCTGTAGTAGATGTAATGAGATATGGGATTCTCCCTATTCTAAAACAGAGAGAAGAATGATGATCATTATTAATTAGGCTCTGTGTGATGAATTATTGTACACATTTGTATTTATTATCCTGCTTTTTGCATATGCTGGATTTAAAATTGAACATTGAACTCATATTTAATCTGCACTTTCTCTGACATATCCTAAACCCACTACTGGTTGCCCTAAGTACACCGGTCATTGGGTCCAGCTGAACAGTACTTGGTGCAGGACTTAAGAAGTTGGGGAGAAGTGTCTGCATACTTTACCTTTATGTTGTTCCTCAGTTCTTGGGGACAGCCAGGGCCGGCGCTACCATTTAGGCGACCTCGGCAATGGCCTAGGGCGCCAGAATTTTGGGGGGGCGCTATTTTGCAGGGGGGGGAGGCGGCACACGGCTCCGGGGGACCTACCGCAGTCGTGCCGGCGGACGGTCCGCTGCTGTGCCAGCTCCGGTGGAGCTGCCGCAGTCGTGCTGGCAGACGGTGCGCTCGTCTAAAGGCTCCGGCGGACCTACCGCAGTCATGCCTGCGGCACGTCCACTGCAGCCTTTAGACCAGCAGACCGCCCGCCGGCATGACTATGGCAGCTCCACTGGAGCTGCGTGGGGGCGGCGAAATGGCCATCCGCCTAGGGCGTCAGAAACTCTGGCGCCGCTCCTGGGGACAGCTCACTGGCAACTCTTTTAGCATCCTAGTAGCTCACATTCACTGGAACTCCCAGGAAATGTCCTGAGCAAGCAGATAACAGAGCAAGTGCCTCCATGCAGATTCAGATCCCTGTGGATTCATCATTCATGTGGTTTGGAGGCAGATCTGTAACCTGTTCAGAGGGGGAGGGACCAACCCTGCCGAATAGTCAGAGAGAAACTTTGTGAGAGGGAGCCTCAGAGTGTTCTCCTGATTAGCCCCTGCTTGCAGGCAGGGAGCTGGCCCTAAAGAAGAGCTTCATAGATCAGTGAAAAGAGGAGCGGTTTGTACCAGCAAGTTCAACTCCTGTCTAATCTACTGTTGGAATGGTTTGCATTCTCTTAGCTATAAGGCTTGCATGCATTATGTAAGAGGTCAAACAAGATGCTCACAGTGGTCCCTTCTGGCCTTCTAATCTATGAATCAGGGGTCTCAAAGTCCCAGCCCACGGACCATCTGCGGCCCGAGAACCTCTCCACTGAGGCCCACGGAGGAGAGACGCATGCAGCCATGCTGCCGGCAATGACTGCTGCAGGAACTGCCCCACACAGCTCCCATTGACTGGGGGAGAGGGACAGAGATACCATCACTATTTGCTGGGCAGAGTCAGCCATGGAGGCTGCATTATTAGGTGTTGGGCCAGGTCAGCCATGGTGGCAGCATCACTTTTTTCCACAATGAATATAAACAAGTCAAAGTACCAAACACAACTATCTGATGCACACATTGCTGCAATCTTGAAGGTTTCAACTCCTCAGTCACTGAGGCCAAACAACCACAAACTGACAGAACTGAAGCGTTGCCAGGTTTCTGGCAAACACTAAAAACTCTCTGGCAGATGAAGAATTGTATAAAGTTGTATGACAGTTTTATTATTTCTAAGAAATTCGAAATAAAAAATACAATATAAACATTTTCTTTTCTGAATACCATCTTCAGTGACATTGTTGGCTCACTGGGAGGATTTGAGGACTGGCACTGGGCCGAAGGTAAATTGAGTTTGAGACCCCTACTATGAACGAAAGACTTCTGGACCTGGCCCAAAGGACGGATTTTTGGCAAGTCTGTGCCACACTTTCCCCAGCTGTAAAGCTGATGATAATACTTACCTGTGTTAAGGGGTGAGGGCGTAAGGCTTAAATAATGAACGGCTGGCAAGAGCTCGGAGACTTTTGGGTGAAAAGTGTTTTTAACCACACAGAAAAACATCTTTTCTTAAGCAACTTGCATCTGAGCCCTTTCCCTCGGTTCAGTAATGTAAGAGAGAGACACCTATCTATTCACAGAAGGAGCTCTTTGCAACCCTGCACAGCTCCAAACCAAGAAGAGATCATTTTCCAGAGGATACAAGTTTTCAGATATTCCACTGAACAACACCCCTCAAAATGCAGAGACAAACACCAGACACCCTCCTCTCCCCCAGGCATTAGTCTCTTCGCAGGCGGTGAACCCCTGTCACTCAATATCTCCCTCATCTGTCACTGTGACACTGACCTGGGCTGCATTGGGATTACAGAGCAATGAAAAGCTCTGTTGGAAAATGCATTCCTGAAATCCCCAAGGAGCATAGTTTAAGCTCAGCTCTTATCACATGGGGAGAGAAACATGGGCCTGCAGGGAATAGCTGAAACTCTCCTGCCAGGGTATGACCTGGAGGGTAAGTGAACACAAGGGCTATGTGTTCTGGCCCTGGGTGAATGCAAATAAATCCAAGTGGCTTTTGGATGCAGGAAAATTCCAGGGCCTCAGCATTTGTCTATTTGTTGGTGTGGTTTTGCTTCAAGGAACCAGGGCTCCCAGGGGAGTTATTCTGGGCCAAGTTCACGTTCATGTCTCCCTGCAATATGTCAAGCACAAAGGAACTGAAATACCATGAGTAGAGCAAGGGGCAGATTCTATGCTGCACCCTCTCAGAGACACAGCACAGAAGGTGCGACCCAACAGGAGGAGAGGCCGGGGGGCAATGGTGACTTTCCGTCATCTTTCCATCATCCGGGTTCTGGGCTGCTGTGGAGGTCAAAACAGGCTCTTGCATAAGTTACTGTAGCTACTGGGGGCTGCTCTCACTTACAGCAGGCTCCCCAGGGCTGCCTCTGGGCTTTGCTACAGCCCAGAATACCAGCAGCATTCAGCAGGATGAGCATGCTATCTCCGATCTATGATTTGTTCCCTGCCCGGGCATGCCCCCTTTGCTGGGACTGCTTACATTGACCCTATGCTGCTCCTGAATCAGAGAATTCTCCTCCAACCCTCTGTGGCTCCTTGCCAGCCCCAACAGAGGAGCATATAAGTGATGAGGTCCAGAACTGGTCCTGTAGTGTCATTTGTCTCCATCGATGGCTTCTTCTCATTGCAAAACAATGCCTTGCGGTAGGTCATACAGTGAGTCAGGGACAGAGCAGAGACTAGAACGCTAACTTCTTGATTTCCACTCCCTTTAACCTCCCAGCACGTCTCTCATCTTTCTTCACAGCAGTAACATCTGACAAGAAGTTCTGCATCTCTCCTATCACTGAGATGTTCCCTCACCTGGTACAGTTACTTTCCTTGAGACTACCAGGGTCCCACAGCTTGATTCTCGAGGATCAGCTGCGGTGACATGAAAAATGCACACTCAGCTTCCAGACAGGGAGACTCTTTTAAGTGATTGGGTCCATTGTAATGTCTGGCAGCCATCTGTCAGATACATTTACACTAAAGTAAACCCCAGCTATTCCAGCATGTGTGGTCTAGTGAAGAGCTGAGCAAATAATTTGTCTGAGGAATTTAACCTCTTTTGCTGCTGACTGAATATCTGTGAGCAGGTCACTGTTTCCTCCAATTCATTCATTATTCTAAACAGCTTTTTGACTTTTTTACTATGTCATTATGAAAACCCCCAAAAAAGAGCTTAGTTTCGATTGGTCAGATGAATCATCTGTTGTTGTTTCCTGATTGGATGAGCTAGCAAGCAAATATACATGTGCATTTAAAATTAATTTGCCACCCATATTCACCTAGGTAACGTTGAAATTCACTTTCAAGGTGCCAGAAAAAAACCTCACTGTTTGGAATGTTCATAGGAAGTGACGCAAATGGGGCAGTAGCCCGCTCACAGCAAATTTCATTTAAAATAAAACAAATTATTTGCAGAACATTTTTGTCTTATTCAACATCTCTCTAGGAAGATGGAGCATAGGTTTAGGTGTTGGAACTCTTTGGTTAGATTTTTTGCTCTGTCACATACACTATGTGATGTTGCAGTCATTTAGGCCCATATGTTTAGAGAAGTGGCCACTAGAGTTGGTCAATTTAAAAAAAAATGAAAACAAAGACATTTTTCATTATTGTTGAAATTTTCAGTGGAAAACGATGACTTCCTGTGGAAACCGAAAAATGTTTTGGTCCCAAATTGCCAAAACCTAAAACATTTTTGTCTGAAAATCAAAAGAAACTTGTTTTTTCAGTTTTGTTTTCTGATGAAAAATTGAATATTTTCAAAGGAAGCGGACATTTTTCTGCAAAAGTTTCTGTTTAGTTGAAAAAATAATTTTCAGTCAAAACAAGGTTGGATAGAAATTTTTCCAAACAGCCCTAGCACGCACTAATTTTGACTGTCCAAATTGAGACACCTTGGGCTTTTTCTCCCCAGAGATCCTATGCACTCACATCTTCTCCATTGATTGCTGTCTGAGGGCTTGTCTACACTGGCACTTTACAGCGCTGCAACTTTCCCCTGAGCACAGCAAGTTACAGTGCTGCAAAGTGCCAGTGTAAACAGTGCCCCAGCGCTGGGAGCACGCCCTTTTGGAGGTGTTTTTTTAGAGCACTGGGAGAGCTCTCTCCCAGCACTCTGCCGTGACTACACAAGCCACATTAAAGTGCTACCGCGGCAGTGCTTTTGCGTTGCCAGTGTAGACCAGCCCTGAGCTGTGGGTACTCAGCACTGCTGGACACCAGGACCTAGGTGTTTCAAATTAAGGAGCCAAACTCTGGACTTTAACTGCTCTGTGCCTCAGTTTACCCACCCACAAAATGTGTATAATCAGAAATTATCTACTCCATGGGTATTGGGAGGTGCTTTGGGATCTCTGAATAAGCAGCACCAGAGAAGTGTAAACCAGGAGAAAGTTTATTTGTATTGAGCTTCATTTTGAAAACTTTAAAATGTTACTAGAAAATAAAGTTTTTCTGCCCTATTTATTCTTCTCGTCATTGGCTTAGCCTAGGGATTTAAGGAAGCAACATCTGTGCAGTGGCATCCAACCAACTAGAGTCTCATGTTGCATAAGGAAAAGAACAACCACTCAACTGGCTTGCTCAGCTCAAGCTGTCTTAAAATTACCCTCCCCCATACAGTGCCTCTGCTGTAAAACTTGTACATGTTGCACCATTCAAAAGAGAAAAACGTGGCACTTTCCTAGATCCTTCCATTCTGAGGTCTCAATGTGCTTTTTACAGCCATTAGTTAAATGAGCTTCACAACCACCTGATGAAGCTGGTTAAGTATCATTATTTCCAGCTTGCAGAGGGTGAGGCCAAATGCATCCATAGTTTAACTCCTGTGCCCTTAAACTCAGGATGAACAAGGCCCAGAGACATGGTGGGACTTGCCCACAGTCACAGTGAGTCAATATTAGAGCTGGGAATAGAACACAAAAGTCCTGGGGTCTAGTTCTCTCTCTGCAAAATACATTGACTTCAGTGGGAGTTCCTGGTCACCTGCAAAAGCAGAAGAGAGTGGTCATCCCTGTGCTATAACTGCTAGACAAAGCTTCCTCTAACCCGATGAAATAACCATGCAGGGTGGTCTCTGGGCTTGGCTGTGAAAATGCAGTTACATCAGCATGGCTTCCAGAGAAGCCGAGGGAACGTCTAAAGCAAATAATTGTCCAGTGCTGGGGAACACGCCACTGTGAAAGGCCATGTGCCCATTGTGCTGGCTCTTCCAATAAACAAGAGATGCACCCCACACAGCCCATGCTACCAACAGTAAGAGTAACAGCTTAGCTCAGCATGGTGCTTCTTCATGTGGTTTGCAAACAGGCCAGGAAGTGAAGCCAGCCTGGAGAGGAGGCTGTGAGAAGGTGGCTGGCTTCTTGCCCAATGCATCATTTTGTTTCTTCTGAGGCCACACGGAACCTCATATTGCTAAAAAAGGAAGTGGGGAAATGTTACATGCAAAAGCAGAAAATGCTGCCTCTCTCTCCTCCACCCCTTTCAGAGGCAGCATTTCCTCAAGGCTGGCTCCAATCTAGGAGGAGCCAGCTGCCGTCATTCCCACCTAGCTCTCGTTCTGCAAAGGAAACAGCATGCATGGTGGCCTGCCAAAAGCCGCTCCTGACATTCCCTGTACTCCTAGCTGCTGTTAAATGACTTGGCTCTGAAGTGCAGGTGTCACGTTGTACTCTGTCCCCTCCAGCTGTTAGAGAAGATCCAGGCCCTTTGGTGGAAACGGTGCCAGTTTCTTTTGCACTCTGTGCTCTTGCGGTATTAACAGCCCAGAATGTGATGTCCCTGGCTCAACCTTGCACAACTGTTACGAAAGCTAAGCAGCCCGGATATACACTCTGCTTACGGCCGACCTTACCAGGATGATGAGGACAACAACACACTAATATTTTTCCTAGCATGTCAAAATTGGGAAGAAAGCTACTCCCACAGTAAGAGAAGAATTTTGCACGGCTGCTTCTGCACACAACAGGCAGAGCACAGGTAGTGGCATGGCAAACTCACCTATGCTGCCTCCCATCAGACCTGTCCTGCAAGACCTCTCTCTAGGTGTCTCTATGATCCATTTAATCCATAATCTCCTCGCTGAGACCACGGGCTATGGGACCAATTAGTCCCACCTGAAATGATCGTTTCGCAATGCTGACGCCACTCCACCTGGAACTGGACTGAGACCAGCACACCCATTTCAACAATGCCAAAGAGCTGTTAAATAGGAACCAGCTTTCATCATTAATGACATGAGGCCAGGTTATTAGTGGGTATAAATCAGTGTAGCTCCATTGACCAAGCTATGTTAATCGACGCTCACTGAACATCTCCCTCTTGGTCTGGAGCCAGAATGGCTACCTGAGGGTAGGTCCCCTATACTAAAACATCCAGTTTCAACAGAACCTCTGAAAACTTTCAGCGTTGCTCCCGATTTAGCACCACACTTCCCATTAAAGTCAGTGAAAGTGATTAGAGTTTATGGAGCCTTAATTAGCGTATCACAGGCACAGCTTGGCAGCGTGTTTTGAAGAGTCAGATGCTTCAATAAAGCAGTGTGTGAAGTGCGTTTGTTTCCCAAAACCCTGGCAAACCAGGCAGCAATAAAGAAGTTAACATTATTTGGCACCTGTGTTACACATAGTTTAGCTGAGGATTTCAAGGCTCATTACAGGCACCAGTTAATTAAATCTCAAAACTGCAATGATGATGATATTTTACAAGTGCATTAAAAATATTCTTGTCCTCAGCCTCTGAGTGAGCTAGTATCCTTATTTACAGATAGGAAAACTTGAGAAGTTAAGTAACGTGCTCAAGGTTACATAGTCAATCAGCGACAGAGCCAGGAATAAAACTCAGGAATTCTGACTCCCATTTCCTTTGTCTGAACCTTCTGAAAGCAATCCTCCATGTAAATCAATCGGAGTGGCTAAATCCTATGTCAAGTATCAGAGGGGTAGCCATGTTAATCTGGATCTGTAAAAGCAGCAAAGAGTCCTGTGGCAATTTATAGACTAATAGATGTATTGGAGCATGAGCTTTTGTGGGTGAATACCCACTTTGTTGGCTGCAAGCATCCAATGAAGTGGGTATTCACCCACGAAAGCTCATGCTTCAATACGTCTGTTAGTCTATAAGGTACCACAGGACTCTTTGCTGCTTTTATAAATCCTGTGTAACTCTTTGAAAAGGTATGTCCCTGGCAGCTCATGAGTAGGAAGGTAGAGCAAACTGATTATTTTAACCCTTCTGACTTATGGGACATGTGTCTTGTACCTGTTTTCCCCCACAGAAGCAATGGGTCATCCCAGTCAAAGGCATTATGAGAAGAGCCTATGACGTTCTCTTTGAAGCAGTGAGCAGATTCCCCCAACATGTCTCAGGCTAAGGCTATGCCGTGCCGCTAGAAGGTGCGCAGTGTAGCCGCTGTTTGTTGGCAGGAAAGTGCTATCCTGCCAACAAAAAACGACCACCCCCAGCGAGCAGTGTTTGCGTCATTAGCAGGAGAGCGCTCATACCAGCGCTTGTCAGCAACAAAACATTTGTCTTTCAGGGGGTGTTTTTTAAACACCTCTGAAGGACAAAAGTTTTGTATTTCACTGGCCAGTGTAGACAAAGCGTAAATGCACCCAGCAGAGGTAACCCAGCAATCTAGCCCAAGCCCTGGGTGCAATTCCAAGTGGAAAGGCATCCTACATCCTGAAATAGCGCTCACCCTTCACCAGCCCCTCCCTACAGATGGTCTTAGAGACCGGGGTGGGGGAAGAAGTTACATAACAGAGACAGAAGAGAGTAGGAATGAATGTTAGAACTTGCTAAAATGTGAACCCTGGAGCCTTGTGGATTCAGTCTCTAACATCCATCAAACATGATTAATTTTAATGTCACGACATTTTAATGTCAATTACTTTTAATGTCACTGCTTCTCATTCACTGATGCAGCCACGTTTCGTAGCTGGTAATAAATTCACCCCACAGAATTTTTAGGTTAAAGGAAAAAAATAAAAGTGATACATAAACAATGGCCTGATGCCTCTCTGCTGTCCTAAGGGTCCTGACATGGTGAATCTGGCTGTGTTTCAAAGAGCGTTGCTGTGGAGGATTAAAGCACTGTATCTGAGGATATTGCTTTTAGGGTCAGATCACTCCTTAGTGAACTATGTTTCCATGTCGTGTTACTGACTATGGGACTAATTTGTCTGCTGGAACATGGTTTATCTGCTAAATACAGAGCTGTGTCTCAGTATTAGTAATTATTCTATATATTGTGGTATTGCCCAGGAGACCCAGCCATGGACCAGGACCTCATTGTGCTAGGTGCTGTACAAACAGAACAAAAAAGATTGTCCATGCCCCAAGGAGCTTACAATCTAAATCTAAGCCAAGAGACAACAGGTGGAGACAGACAGGAGAGCACAAGGAAGAGTTTGGCAAGATTTGTTTTTCTTCATTTTCAAAAACTGCTTCCCACTGGCACAATTAGGATCAGATCCTGTGCCACTGAAGTCAAAGGGAGTTTTGGCACTCTTTTAAATTCAGGGCTGCCCAGAGGATTCAGGGTCCCTGGGGTCTTCATCGGGCCCTTGGGTGGTGGGTCCCGGGGTGGAAGGACCCCCCTGCCGCCGAATTGCTGCCGAAGATCCAGAGTGGAAGAAGCTCTGGGGGCGAGTGAAGGATCCTGCTCCAGGGGCCCCAGAAAACTCTCGGGAGGGCCCCTGCGGGGCTTGGGGAAAATTGCTCCACTTCCCCCCCACCCCCAGGCGGCCCCATTTAAATTAGAACAGGATCAGAGCTGTACAGCACTTGCAACTGCACAGTGCAATAAATCCGTGGTGCCAAGTCTTAGAGCCCAGGTCAATTGGATTGGGCTTGCGGGGCTAGGGCTGCAGGGCCAAAAATACTAGTTTAGACATTCCAGCTCAGGCTGGAGCATGGGCTCAGAAACTCAACCCAAGTGGGAATCTCTACATTGCTATTTTTAGCCCTGCAGTCCAAACCAAAGTCAGTTGAGCCAAGTTCTGAGACTCGGTGCCCTGAATTTTTTTTTGTAGTGGAGATGTACCGTTAGAGAACTCTATGTAACTATACCCACAGAGTGGGGAGTTAGACTTTTCAATGAATGCAGTTGTGCACAATATTTTGCATTCCCAATACTGGACACAAAATTGACGCGTCGCTAAAAATCAAGTTCCTTAGCAGAGCATTAGAGATCATGTCTAACCTTAAGCAAATGCTTACGTCCCAATGGCTTCTTCATTACTCTCGTTCTTTTTATTAGAAATTTGAAATAAATGTGGCTAGACAACAAGGCAAAATATTAAATAACTGTTGATCAATACAGTTAAGAAGGTATGACCCAATTGGAAGCTTCAGTGCTGGTAGTGAAGCAGAATCAGTTGGCTTTAGTACCTGGGTGAGCAATACTAACTTGTAGTGGTGAGATGATTCTCAAATAGGGGGAATTATCAGGTACTGGGCATGTGATTTAATGTCCACTGGATACTGGAGTATTAGGAGACAGATACAGTAGGAAAAACAGGTGAGGCACATGGTAGAGTGGGCTGTGAAGGAGCTGACCAGTGAAAGGTTATTGCAAAAATATAAGGAAATCAGGGAGGTGCAAAATCATTTCACATAATTTTGAATCCACTTGAATATTGTTGGTTTGCAATCTAGATGTAAGCTCAAATGTTATTGGGTTTTCATCCCATCTGGCAGAGACTGAAAAGGAGCAGACTGAAAAAGACAATAAAACAAGAAGTGAGAAATGGAGCAAAGAATGGGTAGACTGCAAAACAAATACACAGAGAGGGAGGGAATGGACCAGAGTTGGAGAAAGAGGAGAAAAAAATTCAATGAAAATATAAATGCAGTATTTTAATGGACTAATTAGTGTGTATGTGCATCACTTCCCTGTACAGAACAGATTATGCTCTCCTGCCTGTCTTAGGCCCTGTAGGGCTAATTGTTAATTGAGAGTGTCCTTTAGCTCAAGTAGAGGCCTGTGGCCTTTGGACCAGGAGGACTTGACTTTTAACTCTGCTGTTGCAATGAGGTTTCTAGTTGCACTGACGTGCAGCATAGCAACAACCGTGATCTTTTAGGCGGCCACAGCTTTGCTAAAGCCTATCATATGTAGGTGTGTATGGCACTTGCTTATGCCAGTCTAAATTGGGAGTGAAGGAAAACCAGGCTCTTCTATCCCTATGGCTTTAGACTGGCCACTCTACAGCCAGAAAATCTTGATTATTTTAAAGCAATTGACTCAGCCTAGAAAAATAAAAGTAATGGGTTTAAAGGTTAGGAAAAAGCGATTCAGGAACTCCAGCCTAGGGTGACCAGACAGCAAGTGTGAAAAATCAGGACGGGGGTGGGGAGTAATAGGTGCCCATATAAGACAAAGCCCTAAATATTGGGACTGTCCCTATAAAATCGGGACATCTGGTCACCCTACTCCAGCATATTTTGCAAATTTTAAAAATAGTGTGAGAGGCTCACAAAACCTCAAACCCTATGAAATCCCTAAAAAAAAAAGAATAAAAAATAATCATTCAGATTTTTCTAACCCTCATAAAAGGTTTGACACAAGTTATGTCCTTTCTTATTTTCTCTGAACTACAGTGCCCTGAACTCTAACTGTGTTGCACTATCAACTATCATGTGGAAAAGAAAGCAAGAAATTGACAGGAATATGACAGGGACATAATGGATCAAAACAGGAGAACAAGGAGACACTGAAAATTAAATGGCCCTTAAATTTAGAACAAACAAAGGGAACTACTTTGTTTGCACAGTGTGGCTGTGGCCTATGGAATAGACTGCCAGAGTGGGTCAGGGCCAGTGTAGATGGAATTTTAAAAGGCCTGGATAATTTTATGAGCAACATTCATAATTATGCAGGCTAAGGCTTAAGCAGATCACTACAGGGATTAGGAAGGAACCATTTACTCCCTCTGCACCAATGTAGAACATTGCTTAGATGACTAGGTGCACTGTGGTAGAAAGAAAGAAAGAAAAAGAAAGAAACCCAGACAGAAAATGAGAAAAAACAGAGAGAGAAAGAAGAGAGAGAGGCATCAGGAATTAGCCCCTGCCGATTGCAGGGTACCAGACCTGATGAATCCACAGTCTGGAAGGGCAAGATTAGTTTAGTGGTAGAAAAGTGACAAAGGATATATCACTATGTACATACACAGAGCAGTTTGCTGACTGCAAACTATGGAGAGACTGTGGCTTTTGTTGCATTATATTTTCTTTGCTGCTTGCTTTGCTTTGTTTGCTGGTGATAAGCGAAACAACGATTGTCCTATGTGAAATTCAGTTCTCTTCCTGGCAACGCTAATTCTGTATTCCTGTCCCTTTTACATTTCAAATGGACTTGTGCTGTTTTGTTATTGAATATTTATTCATTGGAGGAGCCATCATGAAGCATGGGCAGCTAAATTTAGACCAAATCCTTAGGAAGTGCTGAGCATCTGCATCTCTAGTGGAGGTCAGTGGGATTTAAGAGAGTTCAGCACCTCTCGGCATATGGTCCTGAGTAAGGACTTTGGATATAGCTCATAGAAAACAAGGATGCACACAGGAAAAGGCATATGAAATATTTGCAGATTTTACTGTACAAAAGTAAAGCTACACAGTAACAAAAATCAAACATCTGAGGGGTAGCCATGTTAGTCTTGATCTGTAAAAAGCCACCCACAAAAGCTTGTGCTCCAATACGTCTGTTAGTCTATAAGGTGCCATGGGACTCTTTGTCGTTTTTTAAAAATCAAACTGTTAAGGTCTTAAGGGGAATGAGGAAAGCACAAAAGAGACTGTAATAGGCTGGCAGTGTTTTCCTAGAACATTCATTTGCAGGTGCTAGTCCTGCTGGGAAAGGATTAAGTAGGTTCTGCGGACCCATTGAGGCTTGTAGTACATTACCTCACGTGGATATAATGGAGATGGGAGTGGGACTATAGACAGAAGATCTAGTCTGTGGGCTGAGTGGTCTTGAAGGAGGAACTTTGTTTTTAAATATATCCAAACCCCAGAAAAAGGATGAGTCTGGACTCCACACACAAAAACTCACTCGAAGAAGCCATTAGAGATGAGTTGAGTTAGAACACTGAATAACAATCTATGTTTTTCTATGTGAATTTATCTATCTTAGGTTTGTAAAGAACACCTACCTCCATTTGAGCATTGATTAGTTACTGTAAAGCACTATGTATCTCCACAGAACTATGTTTCTGATTCAGTAATGAGCTTAAAATCAGTTAAACCTGTGAATAGTACCAACATCAGTGTGAGTACCCACACTTAATATTACATATGTGCATAAGTGTCTTGCTGAATCTGGGCCCCAATCAATAAAATATGGACAACAAATGAAAGGTAATAAAATTCATAGATTTTAAGGCAGGAATGGACCATTTTGATCATAGTCTGATCACCGCATCACACAGGCCATAGAATATCACCCAGTGATTCTTGCAGCAAGTCTAATAACTCGTGGTTGAATGGAAGTGTCACTTTTAGTAATTCATCCATTTTTGATGTAGGGATTTCAAGTGATGGAGAATCCACCACCATCCCTGATGAAATGTTTCAGTGGATAATTACCCTCCCTGTTAAATTTTAAAACTTGATTTCCAGTTTGAATTTGTCAATGTTGACCTTCTAGCCATGGGATGTTGTTGTGACTTTGCTAGATTAAAGACTCTCTGACATCAAAAAGAACAGGAGTACCTGTGGCACCTTAGAGACTCTGACACCAGACATCTAATTACCCCAGATGATATAAAAACTTTTACTGTAGTATTTGAACTTATTTTTCTCACAATGACACAAACCAAGGACAATTGGTTCATGTCTTTGCACATTATACCCTGCCAAACGCCTGTTGCGTCCTACGCTGGTGGCAGGGATTGTCCTGAACTTGCACTCCTTTCGCAAGGGGAGAGCTTTATCATGGACAAGGCCTAGCTGTCAGTTGATATCAAGATCTGAGACTCATTCAAAACTGGGGGGAGTTTATATAACTGGGTGAGCTGTTTTTAATTCTCAGTCTCCTTTTAATAAATCAAGTCGTTGCACAGCACCTTGCAGTCTGGGGAAGTCTCTGTCGTGTTTTCCTTGCATCTGTGCAGGCCTGGACACATCTGTGCTTATTAAAAAACATTTACTATAAATGGTAATCAGGTAAACTATAGCAAGCTGCCAAGAGACGTGAAACAGCACATTCTGATGAAGCTTCTATATACATCTGACAGCTAGCATAGCCCAGAGTCGCCTCCCAGTCCCAAACAGTTTGCATTCCTTCCCCAAGCTAAACTCCACTCAGCTGCATTGTTTAAACAAGCCGAAAAGTAGCCATGCCAGTGGTTTAATGGAGGGACCTTTACTCTGACCCAGACTCTCTTCAGGCACAAGCTCCAAAACAAAACACCATTTACCACACTCGGCTTGTCTATGTGTGTTTTGCCATCACGAGTGAGGCAGAACAAGATGATCACTGGGTTTCAGGGGGATTCAGGAGACCAAACCATCCCAGTGAAACCTGAGGCCATGTGAAACTCAATACAAAGTTGAAACCCAGACTAAGGCCACATCTAGACTACGTGCCGTATCGGCGCGTTAAAATCGATTGCTCGGGGATCGATATATCGCGTCTAATCTAGATGGGCTATATCGATCGCTGAGCGCGCTTATATCGATTCCGGAACTTCACCAACCCCAACGGAGTTCCGGAATCGACATGGCGAGCCGCGGACATCGATCCTGCGTGGTGAGGACGGGTGAGTAAATCGATTTTAGATATTCGACTTCAGCTACGTTATTCACGTAACTGAAATTGCGTATCTAAAAATCGATTTTACCCCGTAGTGTAGACCAGCCCTAAGTTCCTCCACAGGTTCATCAGCCTTTCTGCCTAACTCCTGCATCCATCTTCTCTAGCACATATATCTATCCATCCAAAAATCCGGAAGGCTTGCCAAGGTTCAACTGACTTATATACCCAGCCATCTAATGACACCTTTCTTGTGTGCCCATCACAAAGTATTCAGGTGCTGGTTACAAAACTTGTCTTTCATTGAAATCATTAAAATTGGCACGTTACATATTGTTATACAGACTCATACGTTGACCCTGTTATGTGCCACCTTCCATGGTGAGTTTGAGATCACCTCTCTAGTGACCACTGGGGTATTGAGTCCCCCACTCTGTGACATCTGTCCACACAACATACCCAAAGCTCTTCCACTCTACACCTGAAAGAGATCCCTTAGGTTATGGCTACAGTGTGATAAAAGACCTGCTGCGTGGCTAGGGCTGGCCTAGGTCAGCTGCCTCAGGCTCATGGGTATTGTAGTGCTGATGTTCAGGCTCAGACTCAGTCTGGGCTCTGAGATCCTCCAGTCACACAGAGTCACAAAGCCCGGGCTCCAGCCCAAGCCCAAAAGCCTACACTGCAATTTTATAGCTCCACACCCCAAGCCTATATCACCTGACCCTGGCTCCAGGTTTGTTAATCTCAGTGTGGAGGTACCCTTACCCTTAGCAATAGGTCCATAATTCTTTGAGCTAAGGAACTCCCAAGAATCCCCTCTTGCAAGATTGATTCCTAACCAGATGCAGAGAGAGTTCTGTGTCTGTAATAGGCACTGCGTTAACAGCTCTTCACTCATGGGAAGAGGATTGGTGATGGTAGGCCACTGGAATTTTAGCAGCATGGGTAAGGCAAGACAAAAGACCCCCACCAGCTCAGGAACATGAAAAGGAAATGGACTGTTTGGCTCCAGGATGGCAGATCAAAGATTTTGAGCTTAGCAGGATTCAGAGAGGGATTACACATTTATAGAGCTCAAATTCCAAAATTACACTGAATAGATTTTTTTTTAAAAGAAGAAGGCACAAGACTCCTGCTTCAGGTCATAATGCAGCCAGTGACCCCATGGAGCTGGGAGGAGATATTCTCAATGGAAAAGTCATGATGGGGTTCCCCATTCTTTCTTCTGAAGGGGTTTATCACATCTTCATCTGGTACTGGCTACTGTCAGAGGCAGAATAGTGGACTACCAATCCAGTCTGGTCTGGCAATTCCTAACTTCCTATTTCCATGAAACGAACACTTGTTTTAGGATTGCAAGCAGACTGACTTACTGACTAAATTTATTCTAGGAGAGGGGGTGAAATGCTTTTTAATTATGGGCTACTCTTGGCATTCCAAGCCATTGGTCAGACAGGGTACGAGGCAATCGTTGACAGCACTTGTAGAGATGAGTCTAGAGCATGGGTGAATGTGGGTGGTATTGGCCTATGTGCCAGAAAGGCAGGGAGGCTAAAAAAAGGCATATTTGTCATTTTCTGTTACCAAATATACGATGGATTGTGAAACTCCACATACAGGGCAGAATCGTGGAACAGCGCGTCTCTGCATTTCTCACGGCGGTGTTTTTGCTCTTCGTCAGGCCTCATCCAAAGCCCCTACAGTCAATGGAAAGTATCCCCCTGACTCCTGAGAGCTTTAGGTCAGATATTAGGCCCTTTAACGGCACACGGCTAGAGCCTGCTGAGTAACTGTGCAGCAGCTCTGGCAGTGATGAGAATGAGCCAAACTGCACCCTCAGTTAGCTGGGTATAATTCCACTGAAATCACCTGGGCTCTGTGTGGCTGCTAGTTACAACACCGGGCAAGATATAAGTTGTTATATGGAGTCCAGGAGTGTTTAGAGGCCCCTTTGTGCTAAATGCTGTACACAAAGGAAGAGACAGTCCTTGCCCAGAACAGCTTGCAGTCTAAGGCCCCAATCCTACATTGTGTGGCATGTAAGCATAGGCCACGGACGACATTAGGGTTCTGGGCAGGTATAGCAATCCACCCATGTACTGCTCAGCCAGGATCAAGGCCTAAAGAGATAAAACAGACAAAGGGTGGGAGAAAAGGAGTATGACTGTCCCTATATTACAGATAGTGAACTAAGACACAGACGTGACTTGCCCAAGGTCACCCTGGAAATCTATAGCAGAAGCAGCAACTGGACACAGATCTCCCGAGTCCCAGTCCAGTGCCTTAGACACAAGAGCATCCTTACTCTTCTACTAGATTAGAGGTCCACACTGTGTGTTACAGGGAGAGAGGCAGGAAGAAGGCAATCAACAGGACAGTGTGTGTGCAGGTTTCAAACTGGCCCCATTCACTGTCTGTCTCTGTACAGGAAGAGGTTCAGAAAGGTTTA
The DNA here is from genome assembly GCF_003597395.2 of Chelonoidis abingdonii. Taxonomy (NCBI): domain Eukaryota; kingdom Metazoa; phylum Chordata; order Testudines; family Testudinidae; genus Chelonoidis; species Chelonoidis abingdonii. The sequence continues at coordinate 11,254,434 of NC_133786.1, read as the reverse complement.
TGTATCCACTTAGGATCCATCAGATCCTGCAATGAGATGTGCATAGGCAGATCCCAGAGGCTCACTGGAGTCAATGCGACTCTCTGGGTATGTCGACACTGCACTGTAAACCAGAGTCTGTGGGACCTGAGCTTATGGATTTAATGTTTCTAAGCCTGCACTTGTGTGTCCACATTGTATTGTTAACCTGGGCTTACAGTTGCTGGACCTGGGTCTCACAGCCATGCTAACGCCTCCATACTGCGCTACGCAGCCCTTCTGACTCACGTCTGCTGCTTGAGCTGTGTCCACACTGCCAAATGACAGGCCTTGGGCATGAGCTGCAGTGGGACTCAGGCTCTGACTCATCCTCCAGCAGGGTCCTAAGACCTCAGTGCTGAGTCTTTGCTGACCCAAATGAGACTGATTTGTGTATGGATGGAATTGGGGGTGGGGGGGGAACTCGAGTCAGACCCCAGTCTTAGTGTGCAGTGTAGACATAGCTGGATACAAGAGTCCCACTGTGAGTTTCTCTTTGTGAGGCTGGAGCCTTATTCTGTGGCCGTAGTGCCCGCTGGCAGTATATACTGGTGACATGACTTATGCTCCTACTCACCTTATTTTCAACTCCATATTCACCCTCCCAGTTTATACCTTCCTTGTGTCTCCAGACCAGCAAGCTGAGCAGTAGAAAAATCACAATGGCTTCATTCATGCTGCAAGAATTATATTCCCTTTGCCTGAAAATTAAAACGCCATCCAGAGAAAAGCACTCTATAAAAGCTAGGCACTATTATTCTTTTTTAAAAAATGGTGGGATGGGGGAGAAATCTCTATGAGGCAGAGACAGCAATGGCTCATTGGCACCAGACCACACTCATATCCAAGTATGGCCCTCTTTAGCATCTAAAAACAATACCAAAGTATGATTATCTGGGCCAGACAATTGGTGTCTCTATTTGCCACTTATATCCCACTTTCAGGATCCTGATTGTTTCATAAGACTCACTTGGGACAATTATAGGAGTTGGCATGATTATAAATCTTGCTTGGGATGCCCTGTTTAGTCAGTGATGAAACCAATTCCCCTTTTCCCATCAGTTCTCTTAACCTGACATGACACCAGGACACTTCTATTTTTCTCTAAGCTAGAAACTGCCAGCTTTTGTGTGGGTTGGTGGGTGGGTTGTTGATGCGTTTTTTTCAGGGTTGTTAAATTCAAAACAACATTTTCCTCCCAGAATAAAACATCTGGATTCTGTTTATTCTGCACCGAGGAGTCAAGATTCTGGGATCTAGAGGTTTTTTTTTTCCCTTTAGGAAGGACAGCTGAGTGTACATTTCTTGCAAAATTTGCAGAAGGGTGAAGTAAACAGCTTTGCAGCTTCTGTAGAATTCAATTTTTTTCCTATTAAATAATGAAGCAATACTCAGGCTCCATCAATAGAACACATTATGCGCCTAGTTACTAGGCTGATGGGTGTATTATACATTAGAATGATAGGCAAGAACTGCAAGTTCTTTGCAAAGGACATTAAACAGTAGCAATGCATACAGTGCTTTGCATTTATACAGCACTTTTCATCTGAGGGCCTCAAAGTACTTGACAAAGTTGAGTAAATTATTCTCCTTTGACAGATGGAGAAATTGAGGCACAGAGAGAATGAATGACTTGCCCAAGGTCACATAATCACAAAAGGAGCTAAGAGTGGAGCCCTTGGTTTCTGACACACACTCCACCTCTCGTTCTAATAGCTAGACAATTCTGCCTTCTCTAATATATTATAATGACAATATCTAGCTCTTTTCATCCATGGAGCTACCAGTGCTTTAGAAAGGAGGAAAGTATCATTATCCCTGTTTTACAGCATGGGAAACTGAGGTAGAGAGAAAGTGACTTGCCCAGGTTCATCCAGCAAACCAGTGGCAAAGTCAGGACTTCAATACAAGTCTCCTAAAACCCAGGGCAGTGCCCAATTCTCTAAGCCACACTGCCTGCCACCATGCAGCCTAGAGAGACAAGGTGGGTGAAGGGTAGCATAATAACTTTTATTGGACCAACTTATCTTGGTAGAAAAGACAAGCTTTCGAGCTACACAGAGCTGTTCTTCAGAGCTGGAAAAGATAGCTAGTGACGCAGACACAACTAAAAACAAGGTGGGACAGACTGTTAAGCATAACTGTTAACAGACAGTTAACACACATTGCAAAAAGCCACTTATAATATATATATAACAGTTAGTAGACTAGTATCAGAGGGGTAGCCGTGTTAGTCTGAATCCGTAAAAGCAGCAGAGAATCCTGTGGCACCTTATAGACTAACAGATGTTTTGGAGCGTGAGCTTTTGTGGTGTAATATCCTTCGCTTCGTCAGACGCAGGAGTGGCCAATTTCCAGGGGTAGGTCTATATATTGCTAGCAAGCAAGCTAGAGATAACGAGGTTAGTTCAATCATGGAAGATTGGGGCCCGCTGTTCTAGCAGAAGGTTCGGAACCAAGGGAGGAAAACGGTTCCTGTAATTGCATAGATCCATTAACAGTCCTTGTTTAGTCCAGAGCTGATGGTGTCAAATTTGCAAATAGAACTGAAGACTCAGCAGTTTCCTTTTGAAATCTGAGTACTGAGTTTTTTTGCTGCAGGATGGCCACCTAAGTTCTGCTTATATGGTGTGGCCAGGGAGTTGAAGTCTCTCTTAACTAGTTTTTTGTATAAATTGCCAATTTCCTGATGTATGCTGAATTTGTTGTCCATATGCCTTTCCGTAAGTGACTGTCCAGTTTGGCCGATGTACATATCAATAGGGCATTTGCTTGCATAATGATGCTGTTTTTACCTATGTGGATTCGTTGCAGCGGATGAACTCTCGTGATGGTGTTGGTCTGATTCTGGTTAGGCTCTGTGATGTTGTCTGCTGGTGTAGATATGTGTGCAGAGTTTGCATGAGGTTTTGTGTTGCATTGGATTGGTCCTGAGGTAGATTTACTATAGTATCGGTGTGCAGTTGCTGAGTAAAGCAATACGTTTCATGTTGTCGGGTTGTCTGTGGCCAGGATGGCCTGCCACCTCAAGACTGTGAAAGTTTGGAATCATTTGTCCAGGATATTTGTAGAATCCTCGGATGAGCGTTGGATGTGGTTAGCTTGGGGCTGTAATGTGATGGCCGTTGGAGTCCTGTTGGTTCTTTCTGGTTTGTCTGGTAGTTAGAGGCTTCTGGTACACGTCTGGCTCTGTTGATCTGTTTCCTAATCCTCGTGCGTGTATTTAGTTTTGAGAATGCTGGTGACGATTTTGTAGTTGTTGGTCTCTGCGAGGGTTAGAGCAGATGTCTGGTTGTACCTCATGCTTGGTGTAGACATATGGCTCGGGTGATTGTCCGGTTGAATGCTGGAGGCATGAATGGTAAGGCATAAGCCATCGTAGGTTTCGCTATCGTGGTGTGTTAATTGACTATCACTTATTTGCACCATGTGTCTAGAAAGTGGACCTCCCGTGTAAGATTGGTCCAGGCGAGGTGATGGTGTGTGTGGAAGGTTGTTGAAATCGTGGTGGAATTTTCCTAGAGTTCCTCCCATGGGTCCAATGGTGAAGAGTGTCATACATGTTACGTAGGCAGAGAAAGGGGCTGAGTTGGACGAGAAGCTGTGAGAACCTTTGTTCCAGGTCCAGTTCATAAAATATATACTGTGCGTATTGTGGGGCACATGCGGTGCCCATAGCATGCCACTTGACTGGAGATATTATATTTTGTCATCAAAAACTTGATAAATATGTTGTGTGTGAGTATAAAGGCACATGAGCTCAGCAGCCAGTTTGTGCTGTGGCAATCATTAGGGATAATCGTATCCTTGAAGCTAGTCATCTCATCTGTGTGTGGATTTTGTGTAGAGAGCCTCTCCTATCCTATGGTGGCTAGGATGGGTTTTTGGGAAGTGTGACCAATCATTGTAGTTCCTCAGAAATCAGCAGGTGTCACGGATGAATAGCTTGGAGGCTGTGGCAAATAGGGTCTTGAGTAGAGAGTCCAACAGTATCCCCCCAGACAAGTCCTTCCAGAGAATGCCAATCCTGAAGATGATGGGGCACCAGGATTTCCGGGTTGGGATCTTTGGTAGTTAATAGAATAGACCCTGCTTCGTGAGCGCTTCTAAGGGTAGTGCTGATCTTGTCCCGCGTGTTAGATGTAGGTGAGTGTCCTGATAGAGGTGCATGTTCCTTAGTGTATGCGCTCAGTGGGACCTAGGGAATGCCCTGTAGAATTTTCGGTATTGGTGCAGCCTTGGGTGGAACAGGTCCACAATCCTTGCCCACAGACACCCGCCAACCTGAAGACCTATTCTACCAGCAACTGCACCCCGTACTATTAGTAACCTACCTCAGACACCAATCCATGCAACAAACCTCGAGTGCAACTCTGTCCCACATATCTACACCAGGAACACCATCACGGACCTAACCAGATCAGCACACATTCACCGGTTCAGTCACCTGGCCACGTCCACCATGAGTAATACGCCATGCATATGCAGCAAATGCCCTATGCACTGTACATGGGCAAACTGGACATCCACTACGGAAAAGGATAAATGGACACAAATCAGCTATCAGGAAATGGCCAATATACCAATAAACCTGTAGGAGAGTCACTTCAACCCCCGGCACACTATATGCAGACCTTAAGTGCCACCTGCAGCAAAAAACTTCAGGACCAGACTTCAAAGAGAAACTGCTGAGCTTCAGTTCATTTGCAATAATTGAACACCAATCAGCTCGTACTAACACAAAGTCTGGAAGCTGCCCAATTACAGAACCCGATTCTACTCACTTGGTTTCACACCTCTACTGCTAGAACAGGCCCAAATCCTCCCTGATGAACTAACCCGTTATCTCTAAGCTTGCTTGCTAGCATATAATATACCGTACCCTGGAAATGCCACTACTGCGTCTGACAAGTGGGTATTCACCCACGAAAGCTCATGCTCCAAAACGTCTGTTAGTCTATAAGGTGCCACAGGATTCTCTGCTGCAGTTAGCAGACTGCTAACACGCATTGCAAGAAGCCACTTATAATGAAGTGGGCAATTAACACCTTTGGGTGTGTGTTGTGACTGCAAACAGCACGGAGTTCTGAGACCTGCACTGTTTCTCAAATGCCTCCATTTCTAATCCATACCTAACAAACTTTGCCTGCATAATACATTTTACCTGCTTTGTCGATTTATAACGCACATAGTGAGGAACATGAACCATGGCAGCTATTTATAATGAATGCAGAAGTAACATTTACGTGCTGCATGGATTCTTCCTATGTGGACAACATGAACATTACCAATGGTGTGTGTTTACAAGGCATGTATAATAATTACCTGCTCAATTACAGTGGTTATAACACATGGCTGGTCAGTAAGCATGGCCCATTTCAGGACCACATGAGCCTTCTGCAGCAGAGGAATCATGCATGGGTTTGTTTCTAGTTTCTAATTATAATAGTGAAGGTAGTTTAGACAGGGAGAGAAATTAAGGCCCAATCCGGAAAGGCGTTGTCTTCATTTGGAGCTGTGACCTCATAGCATTGCCCCCAGGATTAGGACCTAATATTATGCATCTCAGCTCAGGGTATTTTCTCTTTTCCTTTATGCTATCAGTCTGCTTGCCACATCGTTGCTGAAAGGGATTCCTCACTTTAAGCCCCCTCTTGTTCGGTTAAGATGGCCTCTTTGGCTTGAGGATTATAGGCACTGACAGTGCTGACACAGAAGAATAAAACTTAGAGTGATTTAAAGCAATGAGGAGGGCTCGTCCCTCAAAATCAGGAATGTGCAGCTAATAGATTCCTTTCCTCTTATGGCACTGATCCGTTCTGGGCCTGCCCTCGCAGGGGCTTCCAGCAAGTGGGAGTAATTCATGCTCCGATTGACTCTTTCATTTATTGAGTCTGCACTTTTAAATTATTTATCTAAAAACTTGTTATAGCCATAAATAATAACAGCAGCAATTGGATCTTATGTAGCATGTCTCCCTCTTGGAGCTCAAAATGCTTTGCAAAGGAGATTCAGGATCATCATGAACATTTTACAAATGGGGCTGGAGCACAGGGAGGTGAAGTATCTTGACCAAGGTCCGTGAGAATACAGCTGGGAATGCAACCCAAGCCTCCTGGCCCTCAGTCCAGGTGCTACCCACTACATTATTCTGCCTTCCTTAGGGAGGGGCTATATTAAATGCAGTGTGGCCTAGTGGATGGAGGAGCAGACCAGACTGCAGGAAACCCTGGCTCAATTCCTGCTACCAGCATGTTGGATGACCTAGGGCAAATCACTTCTTACCCTGTGCCTCAGTTTCCACATCTGTAAAATGGACATAATTATAGAGAACTCTTTCGTAAAGCACTTTGGGTATGTCTACACTGCAATAAAAACATCTGTAGCTGATCTGGGTCAGTTGAGCTACAGGGCTATAAAATTGCAGCGTTGATGTCTGGGCTCAGATTCGAGCCTGGACTTTGGGCCCCTTCCTCCTCATAGGGTCCCCGAACCTGGATGGTGACAATGCAGTTCTATAGCTATGCTGCAGCTGTTTTGTTGCAGCGTAGACATCCCCTCTGAGATCTAAAGCTCTATATAAAAGCTAGGCGTTATTATTATTAATGCAATATAAATATTACATCATAATAATCTACATCTTCAGCTTCTCTCAGAAGCAAACTGGAAGCCAGCGTAGAATGTGGAACACTATTGTCAAGAGGTGAGTCATTGCTTACTGTACTAGCTCAGCGCTTTTCAAGTAGAGCGCATTGTTGGGAGGTTTCAAAAGCACAGATCATTGCGAAGAGGTTCACATGAAAGAGGAACAAGCAGAGCCTCAGGGCCAGTGGCAGGTGAAATGAGTCTGTGCATGCCACCAAAATCTCCTAAGATCCAAGGGGCCTGGTTTTCAGAAGTGCTCAGCACTAGCCACTCCAGTTGAAATCAATGGGAACTGCCAGCACTCAGCATCTCTGAAAAATCAGGAGCAGTAATGGATCCAACATGACCGGCAAAGTATAAACCATATGGGTAAAACACTCACATACAGCTCCAAGAAAAGTTACAGTTGCAGGCCTGTACCATTCTTTGAGATGTTAACCCCCTTTCTTAACATCACTTCCAGAGAGTGAAGTTCTGGAATAGCCTTCCAAGGGGAGCAGTGGAGGCAAAAGACATATCTGGCTTTAAGACTAAGCTCGATAAGTTTATGGAAGGGATGGTAGGATGGGACAGCTTAATTTTGGCAATTAATTGATCTTTGACGATTAGGGGTAAATATGCCCAATGGCCTGTGATGGGATATTAGATGGGTGGGATCTCAGTTACTACAGAGAATTCTTTCCTGGGTGTCTGGCTGGTGAGTCTTGCCCACATGCTCAGGGTTTAGCTGATTGCCATATTTGGGGTCGAGAAGGAATTTTCCTCCAGGGCAAATTGGCAGAGGCCCCTGGGGTTTTTTGCCTTCCTCTGCTGCATGGGGCATGGATCACTTGCTGGAGGATTCTCTGCACCCTGAAGTCTTTAAACCACAAGTTGAGGACTTCAATAGCTCAGACGTAGGTCAGGGGTTTGTTACAGGAGTGGGTGGGTGAGATTCTGTGGCCTACTTTGTGCAGAAGGTCAAACTAGAAGATCATAATGGTCCCTTCTGACCTTAAAGTCTATGAGTCTATGTCAGTTGTTCTCAGTGTTCCGATGCATTTGATTCATGTAGAAGATTGTCTGGACTATAAAAATCTGTCTAACTTAGATTGTGAGCCCCTTGTGGCACACAAGGACTTTGTCCATTACCTGTACAGCACTGAGCACACAGCTATTGCTCAACAAGCAACATGTAAAATAAATCTTTACAATAAACCAAAACAATTAACCACTTTCTACCTTATCCTGGCTGAGCCTAAGCAAGTTAGATTCCACGTCCTCGTCTCTCTCGGACACTGGGAAAGCAAAGATGCTTATGATTTAATTCATGTTTACATTACAGTAGCACCAAGGGGTGACCAGAAGTGACCCTGAAGTCATGCCTTTCAGAGAACACAGACAGGAACATACCTGTGTCGCATGTAATGACAAGAAAAACTCTCCATTCAGGGAACTGCAGTAGGGCATAATTTTCTGTCTACACCTCATGCCTAACTCCCCACTCAGGAACTGATCTGGGGTGAGTTCAATTCCATATCTGTCCCATGCGGAGAACCTGAAAGGACGTATTTGCCATTTTATAAAGATCCCTGACCAGTGCCGTAACAAGGGTGAGGTAAGGGAAGCACTTGCCTCGGGCGTGCAAAGCAGAGGGGCGCAGCTCTACCGCGATTGGTGGCACTTCGGTGGCAGCTCTACCACTGCCGTTTCTTCAGCAGCAATTCAGCTGCGGGTCCCTGAATCCTTGTTGGAGGGAAGGGTCTGCTGCCAAATTGACACCGCTGCTTCATTCATTCTTCAGCGGTGGGTCCTTCTCTCTGACAGGGACTCAGGGACCTGCCGCCGAATTGCCGCCAAAGAGCCTGGAGCTGGCCCTTGCCTCACGCGCAAAAATTCCTTGTTATGGTTCTGTTGCTGACAGAGGTTCTTCCTCTCTGCCAGATCATCAATTAAAATTAAACCAAAAGATGTCTGTACGCCAGCAACTAGCAAGGGAAACTGGTGGCAAGCTCTTTTACAACAGCCAAACTCCACTCTCAGCAAAAGAAGTTCACTCATTCTTTATGTTCCCAAAAGCTGGATGTTAATACTCCAGAGGCTCAACACACCAGGTGCTTTCAGTTGGGGAGAGATTTTCCATCCCACTGACATGATACTGCTGGAGTCCAGAGAGGCAAACATCTGCAGGGAATATTCTGGATTCAACCAGGAGGCCTAATGCAGCCAAAACCGCAAGAGGAGACATGTATGCTGAATGAAAAGAGTCTCGGCATGCCCGAAGCATGTCTCATCACAATGAAGGAAGCCAGCAGCTATTGAATAAGCCACTGCTTGTTCATGTAGACCAAGTTTTACAGTACATATGGCTGGAGAATAGGAAGTGACTGAGAGGACTGATTGGGCTGGGTGAGAGAGGGAGTGGGCAGGCAAAGGTTTTGTAATGCATAAGGTGTTTGGCTGAAAAGATGATGGAGGTTATTATTATTATTTGTCATGTGGCAGCACTTAGGAGCTCTAGTCAAGGACCAGGACCCCATTAGGCTCTGTACAGACACCAAACAAAAGAACAGTCCTTACCCCAAAGAGGCTACGCTTAGCAAGTGGGGCCTCTTCACGGAAACAGGGTTTAAAATAAATGTAACTTTTACAATCTTGTGTTCGGTGCAAAGTTTCATCTGTCAGTGTTCACAGGGGGATCCATATCATCCCCACTCAATGGGCCAGCCCTAGGCATTAAACATGGGCTCTTAGGAAGAGAGGAGCAGACAGTTGTTCTGTTTTCCCCAGCACTCGATGTGGAGAAACCCAATGGGAATCTCACACTAGCTGAATGAGTTTTCTGGTCTCGGCTCTCCAGTCTTCCACTGAAGGCTCAAGCAAGGCAATATGCACAAGCAAGAGCAGGGATTAGTCACAGGGCCTTAAACACAAATGACTAGAAGCAAATCAACAGGAGTTAAGCATCTAGCCTGCATAAGAGCTTTTGAAATCCCCACTAGGCATCTCTCTGCACCTGTAGGCACCTAAATACCTTTGAACATCTGTTCCCAAGACCACAAGCCCCAACCTTTTTTTAAGCAGCAGCAGGCTATTAGAGGGGGCACATCATGCACCATGCCATGATGGTGATGAACCTCATCACACTGTGCAGCCAAGGAAGGGCTGGAGGCAGAAGTGCAGTGATTCACAGCCCTTTCATAAGCACTCATTTTCATCTTCCACACAGACAGCAGGTCACCTCTCTGTTATGTCAGCAAAACCCAGTTAACTTCAGCGGAGTTGCAGCAGTAGCTCAACCGAAGGGAAAACGTAGCCCAGTAGGAGCTTTTCTTTGTCAGAAACAGGCAGAGAGCTCACACAGGTGACTTCCATTGGACAGTGCTAACCAAGTTTGAATTCAAAGGATCCCCCTGCCTGGGGAATGCAGCGAGACTGTCACTAAAAAATAAAAACCACCCCACACCGGCATTCTGTGCTCCTATGGGTCGACGTTAAAGCTTCCTTTTGGGTGTCCAGTACAACCCACTGTGATGACCCACTAGTTTCTGCTGCTCGCTTAATACAGTCTTCACCGTACACCTTACTAGGTACTTTGTGATAAGGTGTGTGTGTGGATTTTTATCATTGAATCTATGCATCTGAAGAAGTGGGCTGTAGCCCATGAAAGCTTATGCTCAAATAAGTTTGTTAGTCTGTAAGGTGGCACAAGTACTCCTGTTCTTTTTGCGGATACAGACTAACACGGCTGCTACTCTGAAACCTATCATTGAACCTGTTTCGAGAGACAGAAATCAGGACAACATGGGTAGGCAAACTTGAGCTAGCTTGGATCAAGCTAGCTTGCTAAAAATAGCAGGATAGTCATAGTGGCATGAGCTAGCCACTCGGCTACATACCAAGGGTCCCAGGTGGGATTGTTCTGGGGTGGCTAGCCCGTGCTGACATCCTGCCAATGCTGCTACAGCTAGTCAGCTAGCTTGATCACAGTGTAACTTGGGTATGCTTATACATGCTGCAGTGCATGTCCTGACTCACTGCAGCACAGCCATACCCTTACAGAGGGTCCATCTCAGGACAACTGTTCTGTGGTTGCTTCAGTTATGGAAAAGTCAAAAAGGGCTCAGAACAGTCCATTGCCTTTAGTTGCTCTAGGAAGGAACTCTAATAGGGGAGACAGATGATATTGGCATCTTGAGTAATTTATTTAACAGGCCAGTTAAATAAATCCTTCCACATGCATGAATGTTATCAGCTCCTCTCCCCACTCATGTTTCTCTCCTATTGGATCCTTTAGAGAGAGAAGTATATCCAAGCAGAGAGAGAAGAATATGAATCCAGCTGAAATTTACTTGAATTCAATTTAAAAAGCTGTACTGTTCTTGCTCTGTGGGGTTGTGGAGATCAGAGTCAGCATGCATTTGAAGAAAGTTTTCAAAAACGTGACAAGCATTTTGGGGGCGGGGGCTTGATCTTCAGGGCCTCAACTTAAGACATGTTAAAGGGCCTGATTTTCCAAAAGCACTGAGCACCAGCCTTCTGGAAATCAAGCACATTTAAATTATATCAAGTTGTATACCTGGAATCACTAGCTGCTTCTGAAAATCTTGGCCAATTGTGAAGTTCACCTTATTGTATGAGGCTTGGCAGCAAAAATTCAGCAGAGCTCCATGCTCCAGCAATCCCTCTGCTTTAGCAAAACCACCCCTGCAAACAAAGGAAGGAAGGGGAAAAACTTCAACAGCTCAATCTGATTAGTTTATCATCAGAAAGACTGAGAGGTAACTTGATTAGGGTGTATAAGTACCTTCACAGGAAGAAAATTCCAGGTACTTAAGCGCTCTTCAGCCTAGTAGAGAAAGTGAGAACAAGAACCAATCAGCTGGAAGTGGAACCCAGACAAACTCAAATTAGAAATAAGGCACTTTTTTTTTTTTTTTTTAACAGTGAGAATGATCAATCACTAAGACTAAACTACTAAATGGTGGATTTTCTGTGTCTTGATATCTTCAAATGACGACTGGATGTGTTTCTGGAATATATGCTTTAATCTGACACCATTATTGGGCTCAATATAGGGGTAGCTGAGTGAAATTCTATGGCCTCTGATATACAGGCCATCAGATCCAGTGATCTGTTCCCTCCATGTCTACGTGCTACCCCATGGAGACCTGCTGAACTCTGGCTGCAAGCCAGTTTAGGAATTCCTATGACTGTGGGTACCCAGGAAGTACCGGGGGTGGGGGGATGTCCGCAGAGACGGATGCACATCAAAGTGAGTTACAGTTAGGTTTCTTGAGATGGCTTTATCTGCTGAGAGCCAGCGGCGTGAAAGAGCTCTTTGCAGGGTCTGGAGATGGCCAGAAATTGGGAGGTTTGGCAAAAAAGTACACTTAAAAATTAGTTTAGCATTAGGGATATCTTTTTTGTTCCAACCAGAACAAACCTCTTTCATTGACATTAATGGGAGCTGAGCATCCTCAGCACCTTCAAAAATCAAAACATTGACCTATAGCCTTAAGGCTTTACAGGTTTTCCTATAAGGCCCTTACAGTCGGTCTGTCCAGTCATTTACAATGGTGACTGTAGCAGTGTGGCGACTGACTGTCCCTCAAGCACTCCCTTGTGTCCAACGGTGCCTCAGCAGTACTTTGCCTCTGTTCCTTCCCCCCTTGAGGGCCCTTTTAAGAACTCATTCAGTTCAACAATAGTTCAAACAGTCCCCTCTTGGGTTCCAATTTATTGAGAGCTCCTGTGCATAGAGACCATCTAGACCCCAAGCCCAATTCAGTGACTCTGGTTTAATTAACCCAAAATAAACGTCACATATTCCTCATCCCAATAAGCCTTTACAGCCCCTCTCCTGTTTGGGCAGGGGTCTCTGCCATGCCCTGCTGCCTGAAGAGCTTTCTCCCACTCTCTTCTTCTTCAGCTTTCCCCCTGTTGACCCTGCAAGAGCCTTCTTGCTCCCTAGAGCCTCTGCAAATATACCCACAGTCTCCTAGGCTTCCCCCATCCCTGCAGCTTCCTGCTCGTTTTATCTTGGGATCCTCTGATTCAATTCATGGCTAATCCTGTAATCAGGTCTGGATTAACTCCAGGCTCTCCAGCCCCTGAGTAAGCCACCCTGTTACAATGATCATCAGCAGGGTATCTGAACATGTCCTTGTGCCATTAACACCATCATATTTGGGCTCCCTACATCTTAGTTCCCATTTTATCTGTCAAGGTGATGAGAGGTGAGTACTCACAAGGCTAGGCTTGAGACCTTCTCCTGTTCCTAACTTATAAGTGCACAATGCAAGCAGCCCCCATACCCCGTACTTGATATTAATTATTATTACAGTATTATTATTATTTGTGTTATGGCCCCTGTCTGAAAGAGTTTGCAGTGTAAATTATACTTCCATGTATTTCCATCTGGTGTCACAACCCACCAGTTTCTTCTATTTAGATTTTGCTTGCTGCTTTCCCCCTCCCTTGTCACTCACAAAATGGGGAGCGGGGAAATCCAACAATGATGCTGAGAAGAACTTGAAGTCAATAGAGAAAGAAAGAGAAGCCTCCACTCCCTTTAGATGGCTTTGCTTACTAATGGGTGTGCATTCACCACAGTCCTGCAATGGAAGCAACATGCCCAGGGCGTTACTAAATAGGAAAAAAGTAAGTAATTAGAGGAAGTACTACTGTGCATTACAGGATCATTAGTTCCAAAGCAAGTGACCTCAGAGTCCTCAACCTTTCTCGCACGAGGTCATTGTGAATCTGAAATAACTAACAGCTGCAGTATTATCACTTCTTCTATGGCTTTCAGTTCATTTACTTTGACAAAAGAATACCCTGCATTTCTGCAGTATCTTTTCTATGGTGATTGCAAAGCATTTTTAAAACCATGATTTAAGCTTCACCCAGACAAATGCATATTATTCTCATTTCACATGTGGGAAGCTGAGGCATACAGAGGCTGAAGCCTATACTTTCAATAGTGTCCACTAGCTGAGACAGCTAGGGCCTGATCTAAAGCCCACTGAAGTCAGTGGAAGTCTCTCCACTGAGTTCAATTGGCTTTGGATCTGCTCCTCGGGCTTCATTTTCAGAGCTGCTGGCCCTAGACGACTCACGATGGCCACCTGAAAATAGAGGCACTCAAAATTAGTGGGCACTTTTAAAAATTGAGGCCTACATTTCTTGTCACACAGTAAGTAGCAGAACCAGAAACAGAATCCAGACATCCCAGCTCCCAGCCTACTTCTTTAAGCATCAGAAAATCCACCCACTTCCCTAAAATTCCGCTTTGGGAAAGAAATATGGAAAATAGCAAGCTGCACCGAATGCAGAATTATGTGAAATTGCTCATCACAATGTCTTGGGAAAATCCACGTTCTATTGCCAAACAAGAGTTTCGAACAACCAAAGTAGGGATGGGTTTTCCACAAGGCTCAGTCCATACTGGAACAGGACTAATCAGTTCTGTATAGATGTCCAGGCAGAAAGGAAGTGTTCAATAAAGCTGTTAATTCTTCATATGAAATGCTGAAAGTCATAGGCTATTAATGCTGGGCTCTTAGGAGAGCAGCGCCTCAATGCAACACCAGTGATGTGCACCTGTAATGAAAACTAGACTTGTTCCAGCAGGCATAGAAGCTGAGAAAGCCGAGGAGAAAAAAAAAAAAGCATAGACTTCAGTGCTGATGTCTGGCTAGATTTTGAAGGCCTTGGACGAATAATAATGCCAAAGCCACTGATCTGAAAGTGAATTTCTGAACTTTGATGACAAAAATATCTGTGCACTCCATTGCTTGTGCTCAGTGTGCCAAATAATAATATCTTACGTTTATATATAGCACCTTCCATTCCAGGGTACTTTACAGAAGAATAGGTTTGATCAGATAGACACAGATACTGAAATCACTTCACCTTCCTCTGGGGTGGAAAAAATGGCTGCTTCACAGCGCACAGCAGTCTAGGACCGAAAACAAAGTGAGGGGTGCCACATCCATCTGTGGTAGGCATTTAGGTTACTAACAAGTAATAAGCAGAACTGGACTTTGGCCGCGGCACTGGTGCTATTACTAACATTCTAAAACAAAAAGAAACTTTTTACCAGTTCTAGTGGCAGGTCTCATCTTGTCACAGAGCTGATCCAAACACCTAGGCAGCAGGAATACAGCCTGCGTCATTGTTGATCTCCCAACTCGGAGATATAGTTCTGCTGGGAATTGGCCTGTGGTACTCTGAAGTCACAATTAATTAATATGTCCGTCAAGTCAGGAAAGTGAAAACAGTTTTATGTTATGCAAAGATCTAATGCACCAAAGCTGAAGAAGGGGTTTTATCACTTGGACCTTGATTCTGCTCTCACTTGAACTGGTGTATATTAAGAATAGCAATGGAATCAGAGGAGGGAAGTGGAGAATCTGGCCCTTTAAATCCAGAGGTGCTTAAACGCATCATTGACCTAATGCTGCATTGTCATCATCTGATATTACAGGTCAGAAAATGATGAAACGGTTGCATTACCAGGCTGAAGTAAAACATCCATCTCATTTTCCCCTGGGCAGGCCCCGATTAGTAGTAGCTCCTTCCACTCTGACCACATGGTCCCTGGCCACTGAACCCGTTACTTGTGCTAGCCACAATTTAATGAGTTGAACTGGGACACATTTGGGGGGCACCGTTGCCTGCCACTGCCACTGGGGACAGCAGCAGCTGCCTTCTGTTTCAAGGCTGCAAGGCGCAAGCCCTGAGGAATTATAATCACTTACACATGCATCAGTCATTCCTCTTTCTTTCTCTAGCCGTCCGTTATTGGGGAGGCTTATTAAATGATACAATAGCAAGTGGCTCCTGAATTACAGTTGGCCCAAATTCTCTGCTGACATATTTCCATTAAGGTCAATGGCATTTCCCCAGCAGAGACATTGGTCTCCTATTCCCAGCACAGTCTCCCTCCTTTCACTCTCTTTCTAAACGATAATAGTTATGCATTTCCACAGCCCCTTTCATATAAGCTTTGTGCAGCCTCTCTGAAGTGCATTCTTTCTCCCTTTTACATCTGGGGAAACTGAAGCACAGACAGGGAAAATGACTTGCCTCGTGTTACTAAGTATATCAGAGCCAGAATCAGGAACAGAACTCTTGATTCTCAGTGTTCTTCTGTTATTCAAAGATGCAATGGCTTTGACTCCAATTCTATTGGATTTACTCTGATTTAACTGAACTCAGAATCTAGCCTCGTACTTCCCTGTCTGCAGTGGTCTGATAAATAAATGGTCCTTTGTTCAGAAAGCCTGATGTTGGAGAATCTGGCTCTGTTTCCCTCTTGTCCCTGGAATTGTGATTGGAAATAATTGGAAGTGTCACTGGAAGTAATCAGAAGTGACAGTCCCTGGGCTATGAGGCTTTTGCTTGAAGTCTAATGATCCCCCCCGCAAAACAAACCCTAAATTTAAACAATGAAGTCACAAAGTGATTTGCCTTCAAGGTTGAAAACCCTATGATTTTTTTTTTTTCTTAAATGGAAAAAAAAAAAAAAGCCTGACTTTGTTTTAGTTTGATATGCCAAGCTCTGTCTGGTATATGGAAGATCCCTTCTGCCTTCCGTGGTTTCCTAGCGCTCTGCATTCCTGTGCTAACAGATAGAGTTCATTTCTATATTAAACATTTCCATAGCTGCTGAAATTTTATTTAGGCTCTCTCTCTCTATATATATATGTATATGTGTGTGTCTCTCTGTGTGTGTTTCTCCTCAACAGGCTGAGCTGTGAGACGCAGCCATCACATATCTCATAAATATTCTGAGTACAGGAAAACCACCCCCTGCTGATATTTTTACTAAAGAGCAAATGGGAAAGGGAACTGAATGGTTCTTATCATGATGTTGATTTATATTAAGTAGCGCCTAAAGGACCCAACCAAGATTGGGGCCCCATTGTACTGCATGTTGTACAGACACATTGTAAAAAAGAGAGTCCCAGCCCCAAAAAAGGCACAGCCTTAATAGTCAAGAAAAGAGTACAGTGCACAAGCAGATGAGGAACAGAGACACTATATGAGTTGTCCAAGGTCTGCAGGAGAGCTGGTGACTGAACCCATCTCTCCTAATGTACATTTTTTTTTTAATTAAAGGCCTCACTCTTTCTCCCTTACTACAGGTTGATCCAAAGAAGAAGGATATTTCAGTGGTTAAAACACCCACTTCAAATCCCTGTTTGACCACAGTCTTCCTATAGTCCACTAGTGTGTCTATCTATCTGTGCTGGGGAACACGCTCCCAGCAGCTACAGAAACATACCCACAGGTGTGATTCCCAGGTCCTGTGGACATACTTGTGCTAGCTGTCATCAAGCTAACATGCTAAAATAGCATTGTCGCCGTAGTGATGCAGGCTAACAGCTCCCAGTATATACCCACAGGATTCAGGTGGGTTTGTACTTGAGGTAGCTAGTACAGTGCTACAGTTACAATACTATTTTTAGCACACCAGATCAGCAAGAGTATGTCCACAAAGGGGAATCACAGCCCTGGCTCATCGTGTAGCCACAATCTCTCTGTGCCTCAGTGCCCCATCTATAACATGGGAATAATAGCACTCCCCTACCTCACAGGGGGGTTGTGAGGATAAATACAGGAAGACTGTGAGGTGCTCAGATACGACAGTAAAGGGAGCATTATAAGTACTCTACATGGAGTGTTTGGACAGTCCCTGCCCAAATGTGGAGCAAAACTATAAAGGGAACAAACATATGGAGCCCCAAATTAATTTTCTTGTGGGGATTCTCTTAATAAAACTACATTGTGTCATTCATGTAGTCAGAACAGTATCTAGCGGCAATGTGTCCATGTTATAAACCCCACCATCATTTTTTATATTAATTGTTGAGCAATTTTAGCAGGAAGCAAGGCCAAATCAGACTTCTCCTCTTCCCCTTTGAAGTCATCCTTCCAAATAAGAGTTAATTCACATCAGTATGAAAAGCTTTTCTGCCTATTGTAATGATCCCAGTGCATTTATTTGTTGGCCTTTACTGATTCAGCTATGTGCAGCTGGGTGTATTTCATGAGGTATTAGAACAAGACACAGCAGTGGTTGAAGCAGAAGATTGGGAGTCAGGACTCTTGGGTTCTACATTCTCAGCTGGGCTGCTCAGTCACTGTGTGGTCTTGTATCAGAGGGGTAGCCGTGTTAGTCTGGATCTGTAAAAGCAGCAGAGAATCCTGTGGCACCTTATAGACTAACAGACGTTTTGGAGCATGAGCTTTCGTGGGTGAATACCCACTTCATCAGATGCACTTTGTCAGACGCATGACGTCTGACGAAGTGAGTATTCACCCACGAAATCTCATGCTCTAAAATGTCTGTTAGTCTATAAGGTGCCACAGGATTCTCTGCTGCTTCTTGTGTGGTCTTGGGCAATGGTTTGTGCCTCACCTTAGCCGTCTCTAAAATCGGGCTAATAACACTTCTTCACCCCACAGAGAATTGTGAGGCAATATTAATTAGCTTGTACACTTGTAAAAGTCCTATTAGTTCCTTATTATGAAAGATCTATAGGAGTGGAAAGTAGCAGTTGTGTGGCACTGCTGTTAGAACAAAACCCATCCTTTCCTCTTCCTCATTATTCTCTTTTAACTATGCACACCTTTCATTTTCAGGAGGGCAGTCTCCCTCGGCAGATGCAGCTTGCCTGTCCACAAAATTTGCAGTGACCTTTTTCCACAGACAATTAAACTGCAGGCAAAGATCTGAGTTCCTACCTCTCTCCCTAATCAATTGTGGGGACAAATCAGCTGCAACCAAACACACTCTGATTTGTGCCCCAAATTCATTTTGTAGGCACACAAAAAAAGGGGGGGACAATCTACATCTGAGAGAAAGGAAGCCAGGCTGGAAATGCACCTGTTAATGTGCAATGATCCTTGCAGGAGAGGGATTCTGGTATACACAAGTGAAGCCTTTGCCGTTTAGGACAGGTGATGAGCTAGAAGAACATTTGCCTTCCAGAAACAACCCAGCCCTTTCCTGGAAAGGAGGAAGGTGCAGATTAGGCTTTCAGAAGAGAACTTGTTTCATACCCCTGTCCAGTCATCATATTACCATCTGCAATATACTTTCCAAACATTAACCCATCTGTAAGGGAGAACTGACCTCTCTTTACATATTGGGAAACCGAGACACAGTGAGGCTAAGAGCCTACAGAAAACCTGAGAAGGGTTAGGCTGCTAGCATTCTGAGACCACTTCCTGTTATGCTGACCAATTCTGTCTCATTGTTTACTTGTCTTCCCCCCATCCGTCTGTCTGAATCCATCTGTTATTTCTTGTTTTAAACTTAAATTGTAAGCTGTTTGGAGTAGGAATCATTCTTTTTGTTCAGTGTTTGTACAGCACCTGGCATAATGGGATCCTGGTCCATGACTGGGGCTCTTAGGTGTTAACAGTAATAGAAATAATAAGTGGCTTTCCCAGGAAGAGTCAGCATCCAAACCAGCATTAAAATGCATGTCTTGGGGTCTTGTGCTCTTACCACTAGAGCTCTGCTCTGTCACAGCTACTATTCCAGCCAGTACTGTTAGGGCCCACAGGTATAAAAGGGAGGAGATGACAGCCAGGGTAAATGAGAGAAATAATACACTGTGTTCTCCTTTTTTCTGCTAATTCCCATTCCCACTGCCGGCAAGAAGCCCTTAGGGGACACTTTCAATTTATACCTTTGCCATTATTCATGATGTTACCTTTCCTGATCCCCCTCCCTTTGAGTCTTCCGAGTATCTATTCATAACCGTGTGCGGGGAGGGTCCCAGAGCCCTAGCCCCATAATCCCGTCTGAGCCTGAACAACTAAACCGGAGTTTTGCAGCCCGAGTCCCGCAAGCCCAAGTCAGCTGGCATGGGCCAGCCACAGGTATTTAATTGCAGTGCAGACGTACCCTTAGTGACCTTATTTCACCCAAGCTTCTTCACTGAGACACTTTTGGAAACTAGCAATTTTCTAAATTAGACAAAGAACCCGTCTGAAAAAGATCCATTCATCTTTGAGACAGGACGGGTGCCAAGTTTACACTGCAGCCAGAATGCCTCTGCTTCGTAACACACATGCCAGCATACTCAAAACACACAGGGAGTCACACACATAATACACACGCAGTCACTTGTGCATAAGTTCACACACACACCAGTCATTCCTGCTTGCATGCACAGGATATAGCAATGGCCACCATCTTGGCTGACACACTGTGGACTGAATCAGAGACCTGCACAACTAAAAATATTAACTGCTGCAGCTTGAACTACAAGGCCACTGCCAGTGCTATAACAGACACTTTTCCTCTGGGGATCAAGCACAGAGGCAGAATCTGAACATGAGTGCGCGTGCACACGCACACACACACACCAACACACACACAGTGCTATAACAGACACTTTTCCTCTGGGGATCAAGCACAGAGGCAGAATCTGAACATGAGTGCGCGTGCACACGCACACACACACACCAACACACACACAGTGCTATAACAGACACTTTTCCTCTGGGGATCAAGCACAGAGGCAGAATCTGAACATGAGCACGCGCACACACACACTCACCATCATGGAATAAATACACTGGGGCCAGAGGCGGCTCTATGTTTTTGCTGTCCCAAGCACAGCAGCCTTCGGCGGCGTTTCTGCGGGAGGGTCCCCCAGTCATGCGGAGGATTTGGTGGCGGTTCTGCGGGTGATCTGCCGGTCCTGCGCCTTTGGTGTACTTGCTGCTGAATTGCCACTGAAACCGCGGGACCAGCGGACCTCCCACAGAAACATTGCCGAAGGCTGCCTGACTGCCACCCTCAGAGCGACCAGCAGGCTGCCCCCCACGGCTTGCTGCCCCAGGCACACGTTTGCTGCACTGGTGCCTGGAGCCACCCCTGAATGGGGCCAATCCTGCAGTCCTTACTCATGCATAATTCCAGTTAATTTTAACATCTTGTCCCTCCTGCACACACTGAAAGCTTGTTTACATTCTCTCTTCCCCAGGGAATTTCTAAAGATTCAAACGATCCCCAAATTCCCAGCCTATCTGTCCTCCTTGTAAAACCCCTGTATTTGCCACGACAGAAGCAGAGGTATTTGTTGCGATCATGAGGATAAACAGAAAGAGCTCTCCTTCCTTAGGAGCCAGTTGTGCAAGGAAGGACATTTCTGGGAAGCAGCGCTGCAATTTCACAAGGCTTCTTTCCAAACAGAGCCAACACCCACAAACAGATGACAGATTAAAAAAGGAGACATACAAGCAAGGGCCTGTGGGGGGTGGGGGGAGATGAGAAAATCCCAGTTGTTTTTCCATGGACAATTTAGACAGTTCTGGAACTGGTTGGAAAATGGAAGACAATTTTTGCAAAAAGCCTTCCCCTCTTTTTCACTGACAATTTAGAAAAGTTTTATTTTCTTTTCCTTTTAGTTTCCTGTGATTTTTTTTACCTCTAGTAAAAATCATTTGGCATTTTAGTTTTCCTCCTTTTCCAGTGGCAAAATGAAAATAAATAAATAAATAAATAAATAAATAAAAGAGCGAGAAAGGGTAAAAGACAATTTTTTAAAATATTTCTTTTTGTTGAAAATCTGAAAAATTTTATATGAAACAAAAATTTTCATTTAGACTACAAAGGACATTTTCTGTAAAATATATATAAATGGAGACTTTTGGACCAGTTCTACTCGATTTCTGACCAGTTATAAAATGTCGTGTGGTACCTTTCACAAGGAGTGTTAACACTGACGTCTAACCAGATTTCAACCCAGACCTAAAAGTGGAAATTCTTCAACAAAAAAAACTTCAGAAACAGACTCCAACATGAAACTGCAGAACTGGAATTGATTTGCAAACTGGACACCATCAGATTAGGCCAGAATAAAGACTGGGAGTGACTGGTCATTACAAAACCTAAACCTAATTTCCCCCATACTAATTTCCCCCTACTGTTACTCACACCTTCTTGTCATCTGTTTGAAATGGGCAGGGATGGCTCTAGCTTTTTTGCCGCCCTAAGCACAGCAGTCAGGCAGCCTTCAGCGGCTTGCCTGTGGGAGGTCCCTGGTCCTGCGGATTCAGCAGCTTACCTGCAGGAGGTCCGCTGGTCCCATGGCTTCAGCGTACCTGCCGCTGAATTGCCACTGAATCCGCTGGACCGACGGACCTCCCGCAGGCAAGCCGTGGAAGGCTGCCTGACTGCCGCCTTTGCAGAGACCAGCAGGGCACCCCCTGCTGCTTGCTGCCCCAGGCACACACTTGGAGTGCTGGTGCCTGGAGCCGTCACTGGAAATGGGCCACTCTCATTACCATTACAAAAGTGATTTTTCCTCCCTTGGTATCCTACTGTTAATTGAATTATCTCGTAAGACTGACCTCCCATTTGATAAGGCAACTCCCATCCTTTTATCTGCTGTGTTTTTATACCTACTACTGTATTTTCCTCTCCATGCACCTGATGAAGTGGGTTCTAGCCCACGAAAGCTTATGCCTAAATCAATTTGTTAGTCGCTAAGGTGCCACAAGGATTCCTCATTGTTTTTAATTACATCAGCCACTTTGAATTGCCCCAGCAGTTTCAGATAGATAGGTTGCTTTTCTTCACTTACTTTTCTAATGTTCACACGCACTGCTGTGTACTGTTATATAGCTTCCAGGCCTCACCTTAAATGTAAACGCACATCATTGGTGCATGGAACAATTCTATGAGTTAGTAAATGTTTTCTTGTTTCCTTTAGGTTCTTTCCTGTAACATAAATGTATATCTGTGGCTACTTCAGATTCATTCTTCTTTTTATTATTGTGCTAGCGCTTAGCAGCTCCCATCATGGACCAGCATCCCATTGCACTAGGAACTGAACAAACACAGAATAAAAAGATTCCCCCTGCCTCAAAGAGGTTACCATCTAAGCAAAAGATAAGAGAGAACAGGTAGATGAGATAGACAGATGGGGATGCACGAGGAAAAAGTGAGTCAATAATACTAATGCTTACCAATTATAACTTTTCAAAGGAACTCAATAAATAGAATATTTGTGGCACCACGACGTTACCCAAAGATTTTAGTCAGTTAACTAATGAAATAGGAGATGAACAGTAAAACAAACAAAAAAGAACTTTTTAATGAGGGTCCAGCAGTCAGGTCTATTTAAGATCACATGATTTTCTCTACTGATCTTACATTTCTATAGTACCTTTCATCCGGAAGGATCCCAAAGCATTTTACAATACATATACAAATATAAGATGCATAACTTCCCCACCACGTAATGCAGTAGCATGCTGGAGTAAAACACATCAGCATAACAATATAAGAGACATAGAGAATATTTTATCCTACTGGAACTTCTGGGGAAAACTGTAGGTAGGAAAAATGCAAGTACTCAGCTGGAATTTGGCAATGACAACACTATAGCCTTGTGAGAAGTTCTGTGGCATCTTTAACAATATATAATGACAACTGTCATTTGATGTTCTCTCTGAAAGATGGTGTCCCCGGACCACAGCATGCCAGACCACTCTGCTGGTTCAGTAATATCTCCGACACCACTTTCTCTAGCACTAGGCCGGGGATCGGCACCTTTGGGCCGGGCCGGTATTTTTACCTGCCGTGTCTGCAGGTTCAGCCAACTGCGGCTCCCACTGGCTGTGGTTCACCACTCCAGGCCAATGGGAGCTGCGGGAAGCTGCGTGGGCTGAGGGATGTGCTGGACACTGCTTCCCGCAGCTCCCATTGGCCTGGAGCGGTGAACTGCAGCCAGTGGGAGCCGCGATCTATCGAACCTGCAGACACGGCAGATGCCTACCCTGGTGGGCCGCGGGCCAAAGGTTGCTGATCCCTGCACTAGGCTTTCCTTTGATGATCTCCCATCCAAATTTTGACCTAGCCTAGTTTATGAGATCTTCTAACTCACAACCTAGTGTGATGTAGGTTCAGGCCTGTGCTGTTGGATATCGAACAAATCCTAATTTATCAAACATGCAAAGATCACTGGCTTTGATTCTAAAGAAAGAAAAATATGTCAGCAAATAAGATAAACTGGAGAGTTTATTCTTTAAGAAGAACTGATGACCCTGCCACGTAGCGCACATATATTACAATGATGGGAGCATTAGCAATGTGTGGGATGAAGAGATCTAAAGCACAGAGCAAACAGATCTAAAGCACAGACCAAAATTATTCCCCATCCTGATTAAGTTTAGTTTGGAGGTAATGAGCCAAATCCAGAGCTGGTATATGCTAGCATAGTTTCGCTGAAATCATAGGGGCTATGCTAATTTACACTAGCTGAGCATCTGGCACAGTATGTAGCTGAGAAAAGGAGATGACAGAGCCAGCTCAGAGTTTGGGGGTTACTTAATACCAAGTCCCCTTCCCTCTCTGTTAATTAATGTACTACTCTTTCCTGTGCCCTTTAAAACCAGTAACAACTTCCCCCACTAGGAGCGGGATGAATAGCCTTTATGACAGACCCCTGATCTGCTTTAGTATTATTAGGCTTGCAGTTCCTAAATGCATCAGAAAAGCCTCCACTTTATCCCAGAAGATGCATCCTGGCACTCTGGTGAGTGTATAAGAAACTGCACATCCTCTGTCAGATCTGATCACTCCATTCTGGGACAGCTGTGCTCATGCCAACTGGCACTAGAGGGATTTTCACCATAACCTTTTCCTATACAGTGAGACTATAGTAGTCTTGGAGTTTGATTCACTAACCGTGGACCCTTGGGACAACACTGAAATACTTCCTTGATATCAAAAATTCAGTGGACACAGCTCAACACAGTGCTATGAAAATTAGACCAGACGCCAGAAAACCTTCTCTTTATTACACACAGTCAGTTTGTGGCATACATTGCCTCTAGAAACTGAAGTGCGATCTAACATGTCCCAGACTTGTGCTCCTGCCAGGAGTTCCTGAGTATTAACTAGATCCTTTTCCTCCCCAAAATATTTCCAGGGGGTTTTGTCCATTTTTTTTTCAAGTTTTCATCAGACACTGATTTTAAATGGAGATATTTGGGGGATTGATTGCAGAAAACAAACCAAACACCCATGCACAGTTTAGGGGTTTTCAACAAAAACACACACACAAAAACTAAGATTTTTTTCACAAAACTCTTTATTTTCATTGATATTTTTCATGGGAGGGGGCCAGGTGGGGGAGGGCAGGGAATTCTTGACCAGCTTTATTTTTAACTGTTCTTTGTCAAGGATTCCCTGCATAACCTTGGTTGAGTTACTTACCTCCTGGCTGCTTCCCTAACTGTACAACAGGGATAATAATACTTACTGAGAGTGTTGTGGGGATTAATTAGCACTCATAAAAAGCTTTGAAGATGCTAAATGATAGTGAGTATTTGGAAGTCAGAGTCAAGATTCAGGCCAGGCCTTGGGAAGAACCTGTGTGGCAACTTTAGGCAACACTGACTGTATCAGTTGATCACGGAGCTAAAGAGAACCATAGGATCTGTTGGTGTCCAGCAGCCAAATAAAGAATTCTCTTTATATTCATTACAACCTAATCCTGTCTCTATTACCCCAATGTCCCCCCAAAAGATACATACAGCAGTTCTCAGGCTGTGACCCAAGCAGAGAGCAGACTGGTCACATGGTGCTGGCTCTTCTTTGCCTCCAGCTGGTCAGTCACATTAAAAGAAGTTATGAATACTTCCCCCAGATTAATTTTCCATGTAATAAATTGCTGTAGTTCTGACAGGGAGGTTATCTCCACTACGCAGATCTATGAGGCAGTTTATCTACTGATTTGTAAGTACTCTTGCCAAACCATACAACATTCCAGCAGCACTTAGGATATTAGGGTGGATTTCAGAAGCATCATGTCTTGGTCACTGCAAAAGGCAGGATGCTAGACTAGATGGATGAATTATCTGATCTGGTCAGGCAAATCTTATGTTCTTTTGGGTCTAGAACCCATCTGCAGTATCTCTGAAGCTAGACACAGCCAGTGTGGTTGCCAGCATCTGTTATGTCTCTAATATAGAGCACCTGGGAATATTTTTTAGCTTTGTGATTCACAAAACCTTTCCCAAGATAAAGGGGTCCAATTTAGCCCTAGTGTAAGTTAAAGTAGTTGCAGCCACTTACAGCAGTCCTGAATTTAACCCAAAGTGTCTAAAAATTGCATATGCTGATGCATATTTTTTCAAGCAATTTTTTTTTAATGGAGATATTTTTCAGTGGGATGACAGTTTTGGAACTAGTTGGAAAATGGAAGACAATTTTTGCAAAAAGCTTCCCCTCTTTTTCATTGAAATTTCATTTTGGCAGAATTTTTCCATTCAGCTCTAGTGAAATGTTTCTACCAGGTTCCCTTCAGATGGGTACATTGAAGGGCCTCATTCTGTTTTTATTCACACTATTGTAAATACAAAGTCTTCTGAAG
This sequence comes from Chelonoidis abingdonii, assembly GCF_003597395.2. Taxonomy (NCBI): domain Eukaryota; kingdom Metazoa; phylum Chordata; order Testudines; family Testudinidae; genus Chelonoidis; species Chelonoidis abingdonii. Next base: position 11,228,377 of record NC_133786.1, on the reverse strand, counting down.
TCAACCTAATTATACCAATGTGAATCTGGTATTCTTTTTTTTAATCTGAAAAATTAGCAAAAAAACATTTTTCATCTTCCTCAAATTTTCTACAGTTGGGGGGAGGAGGCTTTTCTCAAAAAAAATAAATAAATCTCAAAACTGATTTTTTCACTTTTGGCACCAAAAAATGCAGTCATTTAAGCAAAACATTTTGGTTTTATTGAAAATATTTGCTCATTTGGATGATTGTTTTCAGCTTTTAGTTGCCAAAAAGATGAAAAAAATGAGTGTTTAGGTTTTCAAGAAAAGTCATAAAAAATGCACATTTCCCACAAACATTTGCATTTTGACAACCCAGAAGCCATTTTTGTTGATACTACAATTTGAAAGCAAACTTTCTACCAGCTCTAGTGTGATTGGGATGGGAATCCGATGCCTCCAGAGCTAGAAACACTTCACATTTTCCTTCTACTTCTCTTTTTTCTGTTCCCTCCACCCACTCTCTGATTCATGCCTTTTGCTCATGCTCTGCCCCATACTTGGAAAAGTCTCTTACCTTATCTTTTAAGAGCACAATCTCCCTTCTTACCTCCCTTCTTTTAAGAGTCATTTACTCCTGTTTCTCACCATTGACTCCCCTCCCATCTTTACCTGAACTGCTGGTTTATCTCCATTAGACTGTTTTGGGGCAAGGACCATCCCTCATCCTGTCCATAAAGCACAGCATGTCTTAGCAGTGCCATAGACATGTTTAATAACAATGAAAACCAAGCTGTGCTTCACTTCCTCTCGACTACCCTCCTCCCAGCCCTTGCTTGTGTCTTTCAAATGCTATCCCAAGGCTATTCCCTTTGTTTTAACAGTGAGAAGAGAAGTGGGCTGTTGGAGCTTCAAAAACACAGTTGCAAGTGCATTGCTTTTGGCTACTGAATGAGACTCTCCAAGCCTTCGTATATCTGACCCCGATGTCTGGATCCCAAGAAGAGGAGCTGTGGTCCCTTCTTATTTTTCTCTGAAGCATATTATTAGTGAATGGGGCTGGACTTACAGTTCCTGAAGACTGAATTCCTCTATTTATCTACAGAGCAGGTACAGTAGGGGCAGAAGAGGCAAAGGAGGTGCAGGACAATTTTGTGGCTGAGATGAGAGGACTAGGAGAACTGGGTTCTAGTCCCACCTCTGCTATGATCATGGGGGAAGTCTCTTAACTTACCCCTCTGCCAGAATGGGGGTAACAATACTTCTAAGATTAACAAAGGGATGGTAAGGCTTAACTCATTCATGATTATTTAAAGCAGTGGTCCTCAACCGCAGGTGCCAGATGACAAGCCAGGGAGGACTGTGGTGGCGGACGAGCATCCGCTGAAATGCCACTGACAAATGGCATCATCCAGAGGCATCGCCGCTGAAATGCCGCCGAATTTCGTTGGCATTTCAGCGGATGCTCGTCCACCGGCCACTACCCCTGGCAGGCACCATAGCTCCCGCGGGCACCGCACTGGGGACCCCTAAAATAAACTATAAGCTCTTTAGGGCAGGGACCATCTTTCACTGTAGGTAGAGCCCTGCAAATCTGCTGATATCCATGGCCCATGTTCGCGGATTGGATGCAGATGCAAATGTATCCATGCAGGGCTCTAACTATAGATACATACAGCACTTAGCACCAGGGGGCCCCTAGAGGCTATTAGAATGCAAATAATCATGAGTTATTTGGGACTCTTGGATAAGGGTTGCTACAGCAATGCAAAGTATAAATGCAGCTAAGGCTTAATTCTGTCTTCCTGTCCATCCCACATATGTAGCCATCTTAATAAGACTCAGTGGTTAACGTGGGGGGAAAACTACTCTCACTGGCTGGGGCAAGCAATGCTCTCCACACTTCCCCCTTCTTCTCAGCTACTGCACTGACCTCCCCTGTTACCTGAATTAACTTTAACCACTGATAAACTTTAACCACTAGGTAGTGCCAATATAGTGGTGGTTCTGTGGCAGACCCAGGTCTGACCCTTTTAAGAGGAGACTAGCTGTTGGTCTTTACCCCAGTCCCTTTGGAAGGCCACGTGCTTTCAGAGTCTCTCAAACACCCTCAGCGGTAGAGACAGAAGGGAAGAGGCTAACGCACAGAGGGGACATGCTCCTACTCGTACTTCTGCTGCAAAGTCATCTCTGAGCTGCCTCCAGCAGTGTCTGGCACTCCAGCCCACGTCCCTGCAGAGGAAACCTTACACTCGAGTGACGAAAACCTTTGTTCGCAATAAATGTATGTAACAACTGATGGAGCAGGGAAAAATGAATGGAACACATGAGTCGTGATTATTACTCAGACAGCTCTACTGATGGTTCTGTGTCTCTTGGAACCCTATTTAGAATGCTGACTAGACTCTGTTTTTCAGACCTATGAGCCTCAGCAGACAAGACCTTCCATTCCAGCATCTCCATCTTCCCGTCTCAAGCCACTGTGGTGGCTCTCTGACCTGTCCCTCAGAGTCTGTGGCACCCGGCGCTCCCCAGAGAGGAGGAGACCTTGCCCTCACACCCAACCTCAGTCTGCTGGCAGGGATCCAGCCATCACAGCCTACGTCCAGCCCTGACACAAAATTTCTCACGGAGCTGTCTGCCTGTCAGTGCAATCTGGCAGGGGAATGGAGGCAGAGACTCACTCATTGCACTGTGGAGCCTCTGGAGACCAGGACCTGCTTTGAAGCCTGTCACTCAGGCGAGGTCCCTCAAATTTTAGTATATGTGCTGCCGGGCTGCAAATCCCTTCCTCCAGAGGTCTCCTCTTTAATAAACATCCCTCCTTCCAGTCTGCCTTTTCTTACCCCTTCCTCCTCCATTCATTCTTTCACTCATCTTCCCTTCCTGTCCTCTGCCTCCCTTTCTTTTCATTCCTTATCATACTTTAATTCCTCTCATCCACTCCTCTCTCCCCAGTTTCTCTTTTACCCATCACCCCTTTCCACCCTTCAGTCACCCCCTTTCTCTTCTCCTTCTCTTCTTTCTCCATCCCCTATTACTTTGTCTCACTCCCCCCCTTCTCTCTCCCTTTCTCTACCTTCCTTTTCTCCTCCCTTTCCCCATCTCTCTCCCCCACCTCCCTTCCACTTGCACTTTAACACATCTGTTTCTAATCTGTCTGCAGCGTCTACTGGAAACAATAAGCTCTTTTTATTTTTTTAACCTGAAATTAAAATTCCTGGATGAAACAAAATAAAGTTAAACAAATTTGACACCATCCCTGGAACAAAGACACTTTCTTCACCTTTGTTTTGTCAAGAAGAGTCAAACCCCTAAGTAGTTCACGGCTTAAATCTGCTGCACCTTTTAAAAACAAAAATAACTCACACTATAATGACTAGGTTCGATCGATACATATGAAAGCAAAATCAGGTTGAAAAATTCTCCCGTTTCCCAACCTGGTAATAATTAAAACAAGAACAACAAAAACTCCAACAACAAAATTAAACCAGTAAGTCTCTGAACTCAACAGACTTTGCTACAAGTTTTTTTCTTTGCAAGAGCTTCTCCTTTGCTAGTCCCTCTGGCATTTTCTGTTGCCCAGAGAAAGCATATGCAAGTTTAATTTCCATAAAAAAAGCCCCACTCACCTAAAAAGAGGATGGAAAGTGCAGACATTCCGTCTCCAGGAGAGAGAGAGACTTTTCCTCCCTTTTTCTTCTTTTCTCCCAGAAATGGTAGGCAGACCTGCACAGAATTCAAAGGAACGCCTCTGGAATGCACTCAGCGTAATTGCATCCATGTGCCAGAAAAATAACCAACTTTGCTCTTTCTTGCTTTCTGCTATTCATCCCCTTTCCAGTTTCCATCCAGATTTGATAGCAGATTTTAGATCTCTCTGCCTGCTAATTCAGGCCATTGAGTTTCTGGAAGAAGAAAGACAGAGGCAGTGCAGCAGGGAGACACATCTATGGCTGTATGGAACAATTTTGCATGTCTGAAAAGAAAAGGAGAGAAGAGGAGAAAAAAATATACTGTGCACAATGTTAACCACATGGCTGCCTCCGAGGACAGCCCCTCCCTACCATCAACTGGGATTAGCATTGAAGGCCAATCATGTGGGTGAGATGTACTTCTGGCAATAATGCAGCTCTACCTTCTGAGGGGAAACAATCACAGTTCTCTGGTGTCAAAATAGTTAAGTTTGAAGACAGTTAAGATTCAGCCTGGAAATATTAGGCACTCGTCGCTCAAGGGCCAGAGACATAGACTCCCTTGGAAAAAATACATGCACTAGATAAATAGATAGACATCCACATACATACAAGTGTTATTGTCATCGGCAGCAGAGAGGCTGCAGAATTCACATTTATATCATCACTCAGGGGCATTCCCAGGGTGGTGTGATGGTGGGTTTTTTTTCCCTTTGAAAGCACAGTGTTAATTTCCTAAGGAGAAAAAAAAAACCAAGCAAAACAAATGAAGAAAAATTGATTGATTTTGTGAGTTCCCCCCTTACTTTGATTGCCACAGAGAGCCAACAGGAAGGGCCTCTTAGAGCCTGATCCTGCAGATGGAGCTGCCGGGGCTTGCCTGGAGCCCCACTGATTTAAAGAGGGCTCTGCGTGAGGTGCAAGATGCTGCCCATGTGAACCACTTTGCAGGACCCAGCCCTTAGCTGACAGGGAGAGGGACAAATAGAAGGCAACCAGATATTGCAATGATGAAGGCCACAGAATGTATGTACATAGGTCTCTATAAGGTCAGTCATCACCGTGGCATCTGAGCATCTAGACAAACAGATGTTTTTTTCCCCTTGTTCTGATACCTAGATTTAAATTATTGTCTCGGTGGGGTCACAGCACTGTCAGTTGAAGCCCTGCTTAGCTGATGCTGCAGCCAGTTTTTCATTCATGTAATAAGACTATATCTCAGCAGCAGCAGCTGGAAACAGCCAGTAAAGGAGATTTCATACTAAATACCCAGTCATTGTCCTCCACACCAGTATTCAATCTCCACTGATCTGACTGAATGAGAATATATCCATAGGTTGAAATCAGTCAGTTAGTCCCGTCTTACAATAATGCTTGGCTCTTCCATATACGTTACCTGTCCTACAATGATCTCACTGCAAGTCAGGTGTGCTCAACCCTGCACAGGAAGCAACTAGAACATAACAAGATTGGGTTCAAATTACTTAAAGGAGACCTGGAAGAAAACAAAAAGTTGGACTTGTGCCTCTTCCTTCTGATCATAAAGACTGAAAGATTTTCAGCAAAACCGACTGTTTTTCAGCCTTTTCCATCCCTTATCTCATGTTACAATGGAAACCATTTTTTTGTGATTCCCCTCTGCCATAAGTTTCAAGACTCCTCTGCCATCTGACTATAAGGAAAGAGAGGATGTTTATGATCGCCCTGATACCTGTTTGTGGTGCGCAGATGGGTGGGAACCCATGTATTCTAAAATTTGGTAATGGGTAAAGTTTTCAAAAGTGTTTAGATACTTAGGAGCCAAAGTCTCACTGAAAGTCAGTGGGACTTTGGCTCCTAAATCACAGAGGCACTTTTGAAATTTTATCCCTTGTCTATTCTGGAAGATCTCTCTTGCGGGAGGTAGATGAAGTTTTCTACTGTGCGGTAAGAGAAAGTGAGTGATAATGTTTTATGTGTTTGTGTATATTCAGCAACTTTCATCACAGCACATTGCACACATCAAGAAGTCACTTCTATCACCACTAAGATGCAGTTCCCTGGGGAGTGGCCAGAAGAGTCAACACATTGCACCACAAGGAGGAGAGCAAAAATCTTGACCAACTGCATCAGGATAAACCGTCACTCTTATGAGCGATGCTATGAAGTTGAGTATCATGCTCTAGATGAGAGATGATGATGGTCCAGTGACTAATAACAGTACCCTGGTGCTCAAGAAATCTGGACTCAATTTCCTGCTCTGTCGCAAACTTCCAGTATGACTTTGGACAAGTCGTTTAGTCTGGCTGTGCCTCAGTCCCCTATTAGTAAAGTGGGGTTAATAGCACTTCCCAACCCCACATGGGTGTTATGACAGTAAAGACATTAATGATGATGATGTTCTCAGATACTTCAGTAATGAGAGCCATGATTGTAAGATCTTGGGGTAGGGTAAATCTTTTTCATCTGTGTTTGTGCAGCACCTAGCATAATGGGATTCTGATCCATGATGGAAACTCCTAGTGCTACAGCGATACAAATAAATAATAAGTACTTTAGATTAATACTATATTATACTATAATATCAGGATGCCATCTATCACTGTTTAACATTCTTGGGCATTCACACCTACAGAGCAGAAGAGAACAGGCAATGCAGAGCACTTATTATCATTTAAAATTATTTTAAAGCTTCACTCACCTGGAGGGCTGGATTATGGAACCATTCTGCTCCCAAACACCCCTGGATTGGCTGCAAAGCAGGGCCCAGAATGAATTACAGGTCTCTTATCTTGACATGAAGTGTACACTGTAAGCCATGCGGCTGTTGCCACAGGTTGTTCTCTTTCATTCTGAAATTTCAGTTTGGGTCAGACTGTGCCTCAGGCCTTTGTCTTCAGGTTTGGAAATTCCATGCCAAACTGCCTACAGAAATGTCCCAAGATCAAAGGTGAACAGCTGAACATAGACCGATGAGTATTTCCCATGCATTTCTTCTGTTCCTCAACTAACTGCCCCTGTGGCTCAGGGAACTTTTTTAAAGGTGATAGGGAGCCCTTTACTGCTATACCATAAGTTTGGATTCAGCCCAGCTTAGTGGTAACTGAAGCTCTTTAGCACATCAGAGTTGCTCAACGGCCCCTAAGAGAGATCCCACCTGGACAGAGTTGAGGTACATCAATGAGGTAAAGAGTGAGTGTAGCTTACCTTGCTGCTGGACGTGTTCTTTGGAACAAAGGCATCTGTCTCCAGATCTGTCAGCCCATCACTTTCCACCATCACTACTGGGGAGAAAATATAGCCTTTATACATTATCCTTCCTGTGCTTCAAGGACTTTTGTAACCTGGCTCTTCACTATGACAGAAGCTTTTTAAATATTTATTTCAGGACAGGAAATTAGTTTGACAGGAAAATGTAGCTACTCTGATCTCAGCAGGTGCTGACACACACATGGGTTCTATCAGAGAGAAGTGATGGTGATTGATACCCAAGGTACAAAAAAACCTCCCTTTTCCCATTGCTTTGTTAACAGAAACAGCCCAATTTGACTCTCAGTTACATCTGGGTAACCCCTGTTGGTTTCACAGATGTAAACGAGAGCAGAATTTGGCTCATTGTTTACTATATGGCTGTTCTCCCTGTAACAATGACAAAAAAGGAGCTTTAAATGGCATATCCAACTAATGGAGACAAGTAGCAGAAGCCATCATAGCAGGCAAATGGAACAGTTGTTAAAAAGGAGTGGTGTCTGTCTCATCTGCCCATTGAGCAGAAACTGGATTCCTTCAGAACTTTCCCCCTCACACTTGGCCCAACAGGCTGCTGGTTCTCAAACAGCAGTGAGGATGGATCTGAGAGAACAGCATTGATTTTCAGTGTCAGACATAAATCAATGGAGAAAAGCGCATTTAATCCCTTCCCCGGCTCTCCAGAATCCAAGAAGCAGTGAGCTTGTCTCTCCATATTACAGCTCTGACAAAAGATGGCCTGGTCTATGCCATGAGTGCCCATAATGCTTCCTCGCTTTAATAGAATCAAGCATCAGGAACTGAGAGAGAAAAGTGTTGTCACCCTGCACTTATTCCCCAGCATCCACTGAAATCTGCAGAGTGGGGACTAGCATGAGAGGTTATAGGGAGGGTGCGGGGAGAAAGCCATGCTTGCAGAAGCTCGGTCTATCATCTAAGCAAGCCATTCTACATCCTGTTGTCAAGCTATATTTCCTCTCCTCTCCATCCCCTCACGAAACTTGTCTTGGGGTAAATAATGCTTTGGGGCTCAGTGAGGATTCACGCTTTTGTGTTAGTTCCTGCTATTGACAGGACATCTCTGCTGCCGGCATAATGAGACAATTCCAAAGTGGTGACTTTTAAGATTGGGTTGGGCTGACTGAGACAGTCACAAGAAGTCCTGAATCAACCCCATACATGCTGATTTTTCAGGATCTTGGCTGGTCTATTTAAGGGTAAGGAGGTGGTTTCTGCAGTGTAATGTCTTCTATTAAAAAGGCCATTTTTTTCAGGCAAGATTGTGAATGATTTTCCTTTGGTCACACTCTGAAGTTCTAGTAGCATGAGAGATGTGGACTGTAGGCTTATAAAAATCCATGAGGAGAGAAAGAGAGCAAAGAGAAAGAGAGAGGCCATTGCAAGTATCTAGAACAGTGGACTTTAATTAAAATCCCTGTAAAAATCAATAGATTTGGATTGCAAAGTTCCAGTAACAAAATTATAGTAATAATTACTCCTTCTTAAGGCACAGCTTTAAGTATAAGAAAGTGTTTCCTAAAAACGTAGGCTCAGGGCAAAATCTGATACTGAGCCCCCACACTCCTTTAAAAAATTACTATCCAGGGGAGGCCTGGGGGTTAAGAGTGAGCCCGCCCCATATTCGCCCTGTAGAGGCAGCTCCTGTCTTGTGGGGCTAGGGCTGGCTATCATGACAGATGGGTCACTGGGTTAAATTTGAATGAATGGCATTGTGAGCTGGTGTACAGTGCTGCAGCACTGCTCAGGTTTGCATTAGGTTGCATCACCACTCAGTTGGGGGCCTCTCTCAGATAGGAGACCCTGTGCAAACAGCCTCTTTTGCCCGCCCTGCCAGGGCATCCCTGCCTAGACTAAGCTAAGATCTACCCTGAAGTGACTCCTAGCTGCAGGTGAATTCTGAAGGGCTGGAGACTGACTTTAGAACCCCTAGTCTGCACCTCTTTTAAGTTCAGCCACTCAACCCCTTCCACCTTTGTACCTGTGACCCACACTAGGAGGTGTGCGTGCCTTTGTTTCTCTCTAGGGGCTGGTCTGCAGAAGAACTTGCTGCAGCTACTTGCCAGAACTCTCCCTGCAGCTCAAAAAATAGCAGAAGGGGGAGTTTTTAGCTTTGAAAATCTCCCCTTCAAGCCCTGATGATAGTTGTACATAGATATAGTTGTAACTTAAAAAAAGGTTACCTTTCCTCCTGCCCTGGAGGAAACAAAGGGCTGCCACCTATGAACCACTCACCATAAATAACAACAAACTGGAATACCCCCCCCCCGCCCCTAAATGAAACTGTACCTTCTCTCCTCACAGGGCAGCTGCAGTGCTGCATTTCTAGCACCAGGGGGAGCTGCTCACAGGTATAAAAAGCCAGGCTAAGGAGCCCCTTCCCTTGACTGCAGGTGGAATGCAAGAGGGTGGAGAGCCAGTTCTGAGGTAAAAGCTACCAACAGGTCTCTATGCTTTTGGCTAACAGGCAGAGGGGAGGAAAACCAGCATTGCCGCATCTTTGCCAGTGGTGCTTGGTACCTAGTGTCAACGGCAGCTTTTAATAGACTAAAAATACATTTCACTAACCCCCTTAGCTCTGTCCCTGGTGTTTTCTAACCTCCAGTGCAAGCTTGCCCTGTCTCACCTGTGTAAGCCACTCCCAGCCAAGCTAACCTACCTCTCCTTTCCCTCCTTCTTGTATCAGTCTTGTCTGGTTAGAACATGAGCTTTCTGGAATAGTGACTGCTCCATACTATGTGTATGTACCAGGCTTGGCACAGCAGCGCTCTGGTCTTGAGCTGTGGCAGACAGGAAGGATGGCCTTGGTAGAGCTTCACCCTAGGAGTTGATGGCCCTGCTCTAGTATGGGCATCTTGAGTGCCCTTGGTGGAGTCACTTAGCCTCTCTGTGGCTTCCTGTTCCCTGTCTACAAGATGGGGATAATAGCACTTCTCTGCCACCTCAGGGGTTGTGAGGTTCTCAGATGCTACTGTAAAGGAGGCTAGTATTTAAGACAAACATTTCAAGTAGAGAAATGTTGGTGCTTACATGAATGTCTGTCAGCTGGCAGGGGATTAAAATGCATTAAACCTAAATAAAGAGTTTGCCTTAAACTGCACTGTCACCAGGCAGGAGAAATAACTGGGTTGCCAGTCCCTTCCTTGCTGGGACACCTGACTGTGAAGCTCTAACTCTGTAAGTGTTTCCCTTAAGCAATACAAGGCATGGAGTCCAAAGCAAATGCTTAACTATCCCTCCCAAGTGTGAAGAGGAGGACCAGGAGAAATCAGAGCACAGTACTTGTCTTCAATATGGCAAGGATGAAAACATTCAAGCGCTGTAAGAAAAGCTGAAGAGAAACAAAATTAGACAGAAGAAAGAACTGTGGGAGTGGGGAAGCTAAATACATGGGAAAAGATAGGTCAAGGAGACACTGAAAGAGAGAAACATGGGGGTAGTGTAGAGAATGGAAGAGGAAAAGGGGTCAGCTTAATATAATGGTTTTAATATATTCTACGAAGTCTGACACAAACATCAGGCTCGTTTAAAAGAAAATCTCAAGAGTGCAGAGTGTGTATCTCATACACAACAAACCTTGTGAGCTGCTGCCTCTCTGCTGCTATTGACCCACTTGAATTGCTATTGAGACTGATAAATAAAAGCTTGAATCTAGAGTCTTACAATGCAGTGCATATGATTTGTTATAAAATGCAATAAACAGAGGCCAGTGAGAATGATCAAAATACAAACATGGGGGGAGGTGGGAGAGGATTTTTCCAAAAAGAAGATAAACAGCAGCAGCCTAGGTGTTACTAAGTCTCCACCCCTAATTAATAGAACCCCAGCTGGGGAAAGGGACTTAATCTATAAGCAGACCTTCCTCCATTTTGGAACTCTTGTGAAACAGGGACAGCTCTTGCTGCAGAGAAACTTGCTCTGAAGCAGGTAGGTTTCAACCAAAATGGACCTAAAAATAAAGGTACTGCAAGAAAAAAAGAAATGTGACAAAACTTCAGACCGAGTGTGCACCTTTTGTTCAGCCTGATTGCTAAGGCAGTAGGAAGAAAGGAAAAGAATCTCAACCTTTACTCAGGGAGACTGGGGCATTTCAGGCATCTTTCTCATGAGTAGTAAAAATTTCTGGTTATTAGTATTACTGTGCACCTAGGACCTGATCCTGAAAGGGGCTCTGGGTGGCTGCAATACCCATATGGTGTTTATGCAGGACTGGGGTTTATGTACTAATATTAGCCTCCCAACAGCTGATATTTTATCTGAAACAGTGTTTAGCAATCTGTGATAATCAGTTGGGTGCAGTCTCAAACTTTTGGTTTAAACTGAAAGCTAATGCAGTGCTACAAATGAGATGAGAAATACAATGTTAAGTGTGCAGGACTTTATCAGTTCCCAGTTGCTACCGAAGGGGGATGTGCTGGGGTGATAAATTACCAAAGAAAATTACAAATGTAAAATTGGAATAATCCTTATAACATGCATAGGGGATAGTGTAAGGATTGAGTCATTGTGGGGCAGTTTTATCTAGTAGATATGGCATAGACAAGAACTCAAAAGTCCTGGGATGACTTCATACTCTGAAATCTGTCCCAGTTCTCCCACTGACTGACCATGCTGCCTTGGACAAATTACTTCTTGGTTCCCATCCCTTGTCTTTGTACAGAGTTGAACAACATGAGGCCTTAAGCTCAGCTTGGCCTCTAGGTGCTACTCTAGTCCAAATAATAATTAGTTTGTTTGCAAAGTGCCTTGGAAATGTAAATTAGTGCTAAGTCCCAAGCTTCTCCAGTGATAGGAAAGATTGAGCTCCAAATCTGAAAATTACTGAAAAACTTGGGATCTAAAGAAAACTGTAACACTGTTTGGTTATCACTTAATACTAGGGTCAGAATCAATGCCAATAAATAGGATGCAAAACAGGCTTTGCTTATTTTATCAGGTTTTAAAAACATTTGTGCATTGTTTATAAATCAAACATCCAAAGATCTGTGCTACTTATTTGTGCATTAAGAATTGTCTCTTGTTTTTGTTTACTTTAGTACAATGGAAATAGGACGGCTTAACTCAAGCTCTGTCTTGGTTATCTGGAGATCGTTCACTTGTCAAGGGACAGTGTCAAGGTAAGTAGATCTAAAGCTTGACTTGATTTTAAATGTCTTAGGTTGGTATGAAAATTCCATTATGATATTTTAAGGCACAAATCCTTAAGTCCTGTCTTCAGTGAAACTGTACGGAATATAAACACTGAGTCTGAACTTTGGGGTTTGGACCTATATTTTTACTACACATCAAGCAAATGTTTTAATACTCTTTAAACATATATATAAAAAAAATTCCCCTCTCACCCCTATGGGTGGTATGTGTCTTCCTCAACGTCGGGTCCTCTACCAGAGGCCTGGGAGTTTGAGGGTTCTGCTCAGTATCTTTGCTGTTCCTAGCACTTCACTCTTCTGGACAGAGAGCTCTGATGTTGTTCCTGGGATCTGTTGGAGCCAGTCACCCAGCTTAGGAGTCACAGCCCCAAGTGCTCCTACCACCACTGGGACCACTTTGGCCTTCACTTTCCACATCCTCTCTAGTTCCTCTTTCAGGCCCTGGTACTTCTCCAGCTTCTCATATTCCTTCTTCCTGATGTTGCTGTCACTTGGCACTGCTATATCTATCACCACCGCTGTCTTCTGGTCCTTGTCTATTACCACGATGTCTGGTTGATTGGCCAGTACCTGCCTGTCCGTCTGGATCTGGAAGTCCCACAGAATCTTAGCCCTGCTATTCTCCACAACCTTCTGTGGTATCTCCCATCTGGTCTTGGGAGGGTCTAGCCCATACGCTGTGCAGATGTTCCTGTACACAATGCCAGCCACTTGGTTGTGCCGTTCAGTGTATGCTGTTCCTGCCTGCATCTTACATCCTGCCACTATGTGTTGGACTGTCTCTGAGGCCTCTCTGCACAGTCTGCACCTTGGGTCCTCTCTAGTGTGGTAGACCCCTGCTTCAATGGATCTGGTGCTCAGTGCCTGTTCCTGTGCTGCTATGATCAGTGCCTCAGTGCTGTCTTTTAGTCCAGCCCTTTCCAGCCACTGGTAGGATTAATATATATAATATTAATACCACTCCTGAACAATTCGTTAATAATAAACCTGTATGTTCATCTCAACACAAATGAGTAACCCAATAGTAATGTGTCAGAATGTGGTATTAGCATTTCTTTGTTATCCTATACTTCTCTTTATACAGCCCAGTGCTCCTATACAACCCTACAATAATAAACCAGTAGACTTAAGCCAGAATTCATGAGCATCTCTGCAGTAACAATCTAGTACTCACAAGCACTGGTACAGTAATAAAGCCTGTGTGCTCAGCTTAGCATGGATGATGCGGTGTAAAAGTTATTGTTAGCAAGCACGATTTCACATTCAGGCTTACAAGGGTTTGTTTAAAAACACTGAGTTGAAAAGAAAAAGTTAGAAAAACGCCTGAAAGAAAAAGAGTTTCCTTTTAAATACATTTCTGGACACTCAGCAGTGAACTGGGAAATGGCTCCAGTGGAAGCAGGCATTGCCATCTAGACATGCCCAGACAGGGAGCCAGGCTCCAAGTCCCAAGCCATTGTTGGCTTTCTTGTACTTTTCATTTATTCAGGCTCAGCAGGGGGAAAAAAGTCATTTCTATGTGGAAACGGTCACTCTGTATTATTTCCACCTCCCTGCAGCCTCTTTTGTTCTCTTAAGGCAGTCACCAGTTTTCTAGCCATGGAGAGCGTTGCATGTAAGCATTTGGCACTAGGAGGGTATCTCCTGTGACCCTAAAGACAAGGAGAGATTCGTACTGAACCGGAACAGGGAAGAAACAAGGCGAAGAAAGGGATTAAAATGGTTGCTCTTTTTGTGTATCAAGTCCAATGGATTTTTAACTACATATCTTCATTACAGGGACTAGTATGCTTAAGATTTTGTTAATGGTAGATGTGAGCTGCTGGTTTGCATCTAACTCAGTTGGATAGTGATCAAAAGTTGTTGGCATGACACAGTTGCTCAGTGGACCATGCGAAATGAATTTGGTTGGTCTCAGCCAAGTTCCTACTGGGCACCTGTCTGCACAACTCAAACTGCCATTGGAATTGGCAGCCTCAGCAGAGAGGCTGAAGATTAAATGGTCAGTGGAGAGTTGAAGGCTCCATGCCTAGAACTGGTTCTTCCAGTTCAGGGTTCAAGCATGTTGTCAAATTGAGGGTAGCACGGGGTGGGGGGCTGGGGAGGGCCGTGTGTTTGTGAATGGTTGCCCATTTTGTGTATAGTCAGTGGCTAGGCAGCAGAGGGCTTCTATCTTGGGGGCTCTGCTTAGGATTCTTTGCTACAGGTATGTCTACACTGCAGTATAACACTCACAGCTGGCCTATGTTAACTGACTCCAGCTGTAGCCCAGAGAGGGACACGGTAATTTTATAACCCTGCAGTCTGAGGCCTGATCAGCTGCTGTGGGCAAGATGCAGGTGTCCTACTGCATGTAAACATACCTTTGCACTGAATGTACTTAAATATACAGTGGAACAATTCAGAGAAACTTCTGCACATTCATTAAGGATAGTAAATAGAAAGAAATGAAATAGAAGCAGGGCTTTGGAGCTGTCCTCTGGCTCCGCTCCAGCTCCAGGCAGAAACCTGCAGCTCCACTGCTCCAGAGCTGCTCTGCACTCCAGCTCCAGGCTCTGCTCCAAAGCCCTGAATAGAAGTATAGGGAGCAGTGCTATGTAATGGTTAGAGTAGGGTACTGGGCCTCAGGACTCCTGGGTGCTATTCTGTCTAGCCTTTTCCACTGACTCACAATTTGACCTTGTAAGCCATTTAATCTCTTTGTGCATCTGTAAATAAGTGAGTATAATAATAGCACGTCTCTCCTGAGGGAAAGGGAAGGTAGTTACACTTAATATTTTTTTAACAAGTGCTTTGACACTCTCATATCAAGGACATCATGTGTGCACAGTTTTCCGTTACATACGATCTTTTCTCCTCCATTTGTTGTGTTTAGACTTTTTTTTTCTTCTCAGCAATCAGATTTGCTAACTTGAGTGGCTAGAATGACAAGATCACTTCATTAGGTATCCAGTGTTGTGCAGGAAACAAAGCCATTTGAACAGATTCCTTGTTTGCCAATGTGTAACATTCTCATGGAGTTGAGTTTTGGAACTCTTCACAATAGCATGGATGTGGATGCTGGATAAAAAGAAGAGAAAAACATGAGCAAGTAAACAAGCCTTTGCAGTGATTGCTCAGTATTTAAATTTGCCATGTCCTAATGGCTGGCTTGCATTGTTACGGGATAACATTGGCATATTTTGTTCTACTGGTCGGAATTCTTAGAAGCCCAGATTGTTGTATTATTATGTTGTTCATGTTATTTCAAGTATCAGAGGGGTAGCCGTGTTAGTCTGGATCTGTAAAAGCAGCAAAGAGTCCTGTGGCACCTTATAGACTAACAGATGTATTGTAGCATGAGCTTTCATGAGTGAATACCCAGTTCATTGGATGCATGTAGTGGAAATGTCCAGAGGCAGGTATAAATATGCAGATAAGAATCAGGCTAGAGATAAGGAGCTTAGTTCAATCAGGGAGGATGAGGCCCTCTTCTAGCAGTTGAGGAGTGAACACCAAGGGCGGAGAAACTGCTTTTGTAGTTGGCTAGCCATTCACAGTCTTTGTTTAATCCTGAGTTGATGGTGTCAAATTTGCAGATGAACTGAAGCTCAGAAGTTTCTCTTTGAAGTCTGATCCTGAAGTTTTTTTGCTGCAGGATGGCTACCTTTAAATCTTTTATTGTGTGTCCAGGAAGGTTGAAATGTTCTCCTACAGGTTTTTCATATATTGCCATTCCTAATATCTGATTTGTGTCCATTTATCCTTTTACGTAGGGACTGTCCAGTTTGGCCGATGTACATAGCAGAGGGGCATTGCTGGCACATGATGGCAAATGTTACATTGTTATTTCAGCTATTCTATCAATATCTTGCTGTGTGTAACTGTTTTGGCAGCCTCTGTACGTTGAGTGCATTATTATAAGGAAATCTAATCTATGAAACTGTTCAAGTGTGTCCACATGTTGTAGGGATGCAGTGGTTGTAAACAAATGCTGACATTTTAATGGCAGTGGCTGAGCCACTGTATGTTTCCACTGCTGCTTAGATACCTTGTGGGTTATATGTTGGCAAAGGGGGGCCAGCTCCTATTGCTGAAGGTAGAAGTAATTGTTGCATCCTTTAGGGATAGCTCAGTTAGACCTGGATAAATAATGAAAATTGAAGTATAATAATTTATTTGAGCTATAATGCTACGTGCATTGACTATATTAATGTATTTTGTGAATGGGAGCATAAGCACACTTATTAGAGAAAACAGCACAAAATTAATTAAATGAATTTATCCAAATATTATTCAAACAGCTCTAGCCACAATAATTCCTTACCTGAAAGTTCCACTCATTTCTCTTCACATATTAAAATGAGTTGGGACACATGTAAGCTGCTTGTTTGTTAATGTCACTTTGAAACATGTGGACTAAGGCTGGTGACAGGTGCTGACCCTCCAGTTGGCTCGGGCGGGCTCCCCTTGAGAGACCCATACAGAGACAGATTGCTTGCAGCCTCTCTTCTCCCCCCATCCCCATGAAGTAAGAGTCAAAAAACCCGGCAACAAAACAACCTGAAATTGACCATTTTCTTGCCTCAAAAGACAGGAATGGAGTATTTGGTGCTGGAGTGACAACTCTGATGACTGAAGTTCCTCGCTCTGTACATGACAGAGGACATGTCAGAGTGCACAAGCCATAAACTATTCCATGTACCTGTACTTGCCTTGTCAGCCCTAACCTACAGGGACCATCTCTAGTGACAAGGGGTATTTCAGCATCTGTGCTCTTAGATGCTTGGTGACCCTCTGGTAACACTGCCAGTAAGGGTGCCAGTTGGTTAATGTGAATGAGGACACGAGTCCGCAGGGAACTGGACTGAGATCCACCCACTGATTTCACCTGTCTGAAGCCACTGAATGGGCACCAAGGGTGAAATCTTATCTCCTTTGAAGTTAATGGGAATTTGCCATTGACCTCAGTTGGGCCAGGATTTCACTCCTGATGTTTAACAAGTAACTAACTACTTTTGGTTACTAGTACCTACCTGGGCTGTGTCAGAACCCAGTGTGATAAAGGTGAAAGACTCAATGTTCTGTGACACATGTTGGCAGAACATTGCATTAGTCGAGCTACGTTGCTGCGACATGTACATACAGGCTATGTCTGTACTAGAGAGCTTACAGGGGCACAACTGTAGTGAGGCAACTGCACTGCTGTCAGATCTTACATGTAGCCGCTTTATGCTGGTGGGAGAGAGCTCTCCTGTTGACGTAATTAAACCACCCCCCAATGAGCGCAGGTAGCTACGTTGGTGGGAGAAGCAGGCCCTTAAGTCTGTGTAACTTGTGTCACTCAGAGGGGTGTTTTTTCACACCCCGGAACAAGGTAAATTATATCAGCAAAAGTGATATTATAGACAAGCCCACAATGGCAGGGAAAATCATCTCCAAATAGAGAAGATTTTTTTCCAGCAGAGCCATATCACAGAAAATTTTCAGAAAAGTGCTGAGTTACCCACTCTCTGGAAATCTAGGGCCCTTTAAGGTGTATCAAGTTGGGCATCCAAAAATCACTAGTCATTGCTGAAATCTTTCCCCTGTAGGGCACTGGATTCTGACCTAGTTCAGATTATTTAACTTTTAATAGCAACTGTGCAGTCTGCACACGTGCTTGACTACTAGCACAGACTTGTGAGCTTGCATATGGACAGTCGCACATCGTATAGAGACTCAGGCATACCCAAGCAGCGTGATCACTCCTCTATCTGATGCTGTTTGCTTGAGGAGAATGTCCTGTGAGATATTGTTTCAATAATGCCATTTAAGATAATGGTTTAAAACATATTGCTCATTTAATCGGAGCTGTAAGGAGTGAAGGTTACAATACGTGTTCTTTCAGCTTGTATTAAAATGTCAGTGTGGTCGCTGAAGTCGTAACGCTGCCTTTTCATGGTTAAGAGAAACTCAGGAGTGGGTTACTCCTTAGTGGCTAAACCTCTTCTGACAATCCTGGTTGCACAAATCAAAACCATTTAAAGCCAGTGGCCCAGGGGATGCTTTTGAAGAGTGATAGGAATCCTCTGTCGGAAAGAAGGGACCCTGGCCATGGGAGCATAGAATGCCAACAGTGGATGCCCAGCTTGAAGTTCTGTTTACATCTTGTCAGAAAAGGAAGAGCTATGAGTCTGCATAAAATTCAACCCCTTCTCTAGAGGAGCCCCACTTAAAAAAAATTGCAGTGGAGATGATATGGGTTTCTCACAAGTATTTCTTTAGCTGAAGCATTTTGTTCAGTCCTTGACACCCCCAGCTTCAAACTCCTCCATTCTCGCCTGATGAAGCCTGAGCCATTTTCCACTAACAGTAAAGTTAGTTATGCATGAATGAATGGGTAGCCTCAAAGAATCAGACCCACAATTAATAGGCTTCGTTTGAGAATTGCTTTGGCCAGGGCCCTGGAGACCAATTGCTTTCTGTAGGAGCTAACTGTCTTTCAAAGGGAAATAATTCATTCGAGCCAAACTCTTACTCCTCAGGCAGCAAAGACAGGGGGAAGAAGACTTAGGCTTCTGCTTCTTTAATGAAATTAATTTTTTGTGCTGTCAGCCCTACCAGTTGAAGCTCTGACCTTTCAAATCTTGCAAGGGAAATCTAGGTGCTACAGGAGGTGATGTTGGGGATTTAGTACTTATTCTTCTGAGTTAATCCCGAGTTAGCTTCTGGAGATGTAAAATCAGTCTGCTGACCACTCGTGTTCATTAAAGATCCCATGGCACATTTTGCGAAAAAGGGTGTTAACTTTAATGTCTTGACCAGGCTTCAGCCAAGGTGAATAAATTCCCGAGTACCTAAATATCCCCCTGCTGTTTCAAATCAATATGCTATTCTTCTTCCCTTCCTTCCTGAGCTGCTGTTCATTGTTGTGCAGCAGTTCAGCAGTAGCTGTGTTCCACTCCAGAGGTGGCTGCATTTTAGGAGTGGATGAAAGGATTGCCCTATAGCTTCAGTTGTATTTCAGTTTGTTTGCTAAGTGCTCTGGAATCCTTTAGGATAGAAGATGCTGTAGAAATAATGTAACATTATCCCCCATATGCTTGACACAGGAAGCTTCATAAGATCCCTGATCTCAAACTCCTCCTTTATTGAGGGTTAGAACAGTGAGAACTAAATGTTTCAGCTCCAGTGCATTAACATAGCATGGCATAGATATGTCAAGCTGAGCAGTCTAGCTGTCCACCAGCTGCCTCATCTCCCTAGACTCGCTTCACACACGACCAAGATAAGGCAGTTAGGGTTATTCTGTGCTGACGCAGGAAGCCAGGCAGCTCCCCAGAGGAAATCAGTTCTTTGTCCGATAAAATTAACATTGGAGGGCTAATTCCATCTTTCTGCAGAGTGATTGATGAAAGGAAGATCTCTGGAGTTTTAATAGGTTGCGTTTGGCCTTCAGCTAATTGTAGCTATGAAAAGCACTAATGGCCCCAAGAAACCAGGGGGAGGAGGGGAAGGGAAAACCCTTTAAATATCTACAGCTATTAAGGCCTTTGGGGGTAGGAGAGAAATGTGTTGCAGCTTAGTAACAATTGAAGCATAGGCTGACCATGAAACGTGCTTGTAGGAAACAGTATGTGTGAGCTGAAGAAGGGAAGCTTGTGCTGGAGCTGATGGGACAGTGCAAAGGGAATGGCAGCCTCTTCTATCCCCAGCCAGAATCAGATGTTAATTGGTACATGTACCCCCCTGAAAGTGCCTCTCCATTCCCTTACATGCGCATGGAACAATCTCCTTCTCTTAAATCTTGGACACTTGACTTACACATTTTCTTCCTTTCCTCTAGCAAGGTACTAGAGAAAGAGAGTGGGAAAACTTGGAAGGGCTTCTGTATTACAGAGGTGCGGGTAATTTATTGTGATTAGGGCACTTCAGACATTTCAGGTAGTTTCCTCGTTGGTGTCTGTCTATATAGATATAAGGAAAACATGCCCCCTATCACTGTACTATCTGAGCACCTCATAAACCTCTCAAAACTCCGGGGAGATAGGGAAGTACTGTTAACCTATTTTACATATGAGGAACTGAAGCATGGAGAGACTAAAGGCTTGTCTACACTGGCACATTCAGGAAAATTAATCTTAATTAACTGAAGCTGTGAAAAACCCCATTTACTTCAACAGAGACAGAATTTCACCCATGCTGAATAAGCAGTGTGCCCCATTTGCATTTTCTCATAACAGAACAAGGAGGATACAATGAATTAAAAAGCAAAGAATTGAAAACCAATAAAAAGAAATAATTAAAAAACAAACAAATAATTAACCTGTGGCACTCATTGCCACAAGATTTATTGAGGTCAAGAGCTTATCAGGATTTGAAACCATGAACCTGCTATTTTATTTGTGTGTGTGTCAGGGCACTGCTAGGAAACCCTTAATCAGCTCCTGCCACCCCATCCCATCAGGAGGAATGGATTGGGGCTGGGTAAATAGCCAGTGTTGGCCTGGGAACTGCCTGCACCTGCCAGCCTCATTAACAGGAGCTAAAAGGCTATGAGGAAGCAGAAGAAGCTCTGGGGCGGAGACCAGGATGGCCTGGCCAGGCCAGGCTTGGCTCAGAGGGAGGAAAGAGCCCACTAGTTTGTTGCTGCTCAGGCCTGGGTGAGGCTAAGCCATATACATGGCCTATAAATAATGGGAAACTGGTAGTGGGAAGGGACACAAAATACAGAGCACGGGTGTTGCATCAGCTTGGAGTGTCCCTGAGTCTTTAAGGAGTGGGGCCAAGGGGCCAAATCTTCTGGGGTGCGGCATGCACCCCATTACAGAATTAAACATGTATATAAGGGATACAAGCCCTCTGGTTTCCAGGTATAATCTGACCACTAGCTGCTTGAGGTTAGGAGAAATGTTCCCTCTGAGATGGTTATTTCATAATTGCCCATTGTGGCGTGCAGTGGATTGGTTGGGGGCTTTTTGTTTGTTTTTTAATGTCCTCCTTTAAAACTGGTCACTGTCAGAGAAAAGATACTGTGCTAAGCGGTCCATTGGGCTGATCAAGTGTAGCTGTTCCTAGGGCTCTAGTTTTCATAGTTGTTTTTTTTATTATTTTTTTTTTAGGGCCAGAGGGCACCATTCTGATCATCTGGTTTGGTTTTATGCCTAATGCACACCATACAATTTCAACCAGTAGTAATTCCTGTATCAAGTCCAATAATTCATGGTCAAAGGACAGGATGGTATTATTGGATCTGGAGTGTAGCTCTATCATTCTCCTCCTTGCCAACTTCCCAATTCTAAGCAAGTCACTGTGGAATAGTCTGTGTTTGGCATTGTTTTCCCAATTTGCTTAGGAAAGGCAGAATAGTCACCATTCTGTCTCAGAAGAGCATTTACTGCAATTACCAGATGACAACCTGACATTTGGAAGCTAAAAATACATGGAGAAGTTTCACAACTTGTAATTACATTAGTGAGACACAGACAGTTTTGGGTTTGTACTAGGGGGCTTCAGGGATAAACACCACGATAGTTGAAAGAGATGAATTTTGCATTGTGAGAATCACCATTCAGATCCATGCACAGAAGTATCCTGAGACGGGTTCAAGACTCTGGCTCCATTTGTTTGGAAGGATTTGGCAAGGGGATACTGAGTTATGATGGATTGAAGTCTGTAACCTTTGCAAGTGTCTTAAGGGAAGATGTAAATTAAAAAGGTTAGAACTGTGGTGGTAACCAAGTCTTGAGTGCTGTAGACGGTGATAATCAATTGGGCCAAATGCAATGGTAGTTTGCTTGAGTAAAGACCTCAGAATTTGTTCCATAGTGCAGAACATTCTGCTGGCAACTGCACCCAGATACGAAAGCATTGTCTTTATCTGCTCCATATTAACTGGCAAGACAAGATCAGCAATGAGGATATTGGTAGCTGACCGAAGCAACTACCTTCATCAGTGCTAGTCTGGTTTCGATTGCTTTTCTGGTATGGACATATTATTAAAAAGGAAGACCAAGGAATTATACAGCACAGTTATCAAGGAATGCCAATACACAGCTGACAGTCACATGATTGCCAAAAGTTGCAGTAGTCTGAAAAGATGGCCAATGATGGACAGACTGAACATCCAGCCAGATCCTCTTAAGGATCTAACTAGAGATTGATCCTGGTGGCATTTAATGTGCAAGGAGCCTGTATACATCCCTTGGAAATTTGCCAGGATGATGATGATACTTCCAGTGATAACACTGAGAGGATACTTGTACATTCATATTAACCACCCTGTGATGCTAACTTCAGAAAATCTTGTTATGTTGTGTGTGTGTGTGTGTGTGTGTGTGTGTGTGCTTATATGGCTCTCAGTGCCGGAGTACCTGAGCAGCATATGATGGTGGAAATAAACTTACTGGGGAAGTCTCAGGAAGTTGCATTTTCAGGAGAGCAGCTTCCACTCTGGTTAGAATCTCAAACCTCCATGACAGCTGGGTTGTAGATAATTACACAGTGAGGGGAAAACTACCTTGTGACAAGAACTCTACTAAAGTGAAAATCATTTTGTGAGGATATCTGCTGTGTCAGTTAGGGAAAGGAAGGTAAAAGCTTCTGGAGATGAGAGGGGAACCGTTATCCTAACTAATGTGTATAGTGTGTACCCAAGGTAGAGCCTCACCTCACCACCTGCCCTTAGCGTGAGGAAGTCTTGTCTGCGTCTGCTGTGGCACAGGTCCTTGAAACCAGCAGCCTCCAACCATGCAAGCACTACCTTCCAGGCCTCCCTCTCTGTGTACAGGTTAGCGACAGACACAAAGCAACCCCCGAGTCCTCAGAGCCTCCTCTCTAGCATCGAGTCCCTTATCGACCAAACATTCACAGAATTACCAGGCCTCTGTTTCCAAAGGAACAGCACACCATGGTTTATTGGTTATAACTCAGGACGCATCTCTGGTAAATAAACAGTACTTAAGTATATTTATAGTGAAAAGAAGAATCTGTTTGTTATGAAAGAACAGATTCAAATGATTGTGAGTAAAAATATTGGAAACAAATGGTTACATATAAAACAAAATCATAACATGCTTAACAAGTTGCCCTCCTGTCTAAAGAAGCTTTGGTCACCAAAGTTCTCTCCAGTGGTTCCAACTAAACCTTGTTGAGACCCCTCTTTCATGAAGCAAACTTGCTGTCTGTTTACTTCCAAAGTGACGGATGGCAGGGTGTCATCTTTGTCCCCCAAATACACCAGAACAGTCCTTTGATATGCACCAAGATAAAGTTCCCCCCTCTCGCTGTTAACCTCTTCCTGTTACATTTCTCTCTGAAGTTTTCACATACAGTACCTTCATTAATATTCAGTTGTGACTCCTGTGAGAAGGGCCATTGTGAACCATATAACACTTAATTACAAATAGACAAATATTTCTTGCCTGAAGGAAAACCTGTCCCTTTATCATTGAGAAAGCATAGCCTACCCTCATCCTTCTCCAAAATGCCTGTCAAACAGATGTATTGCAGTGTCCCTGTTATATCACCAAGTTCTGACTATTTTGGATCAAGTTGAGTGGGCATGTTCCTGAGTCTGCATAGTTTATGCTCTTCCAGCTGTCCCTTCTTTCATAATAAAGGGGATTCAGCTCAAGTGGCACTACTGTCTGCATTTGTGGTGGTATGGAATGGGAAGAGACCCAATCCTTCATGTGGTACATCATTCAACGTAGTAAAGGTGAAATCTCTAGAATCCTCTTCCTGGAATGTGTACTGCATTGCATAGATCCTTTATCAAAAACTGTTGTAGTGTTAAAGTAACAGTGGAGAGTAGTCCAGAAAAAGATTTGCTTTGCTTTGCCTTTTCGTTTCTATTCTGAGTGGGTAGGGCAGGGCCCAATCACAGGATCCACCAATGCTTTCTTCAAACAAACAAAACTGTCACCAACAAAGAAGTAGTAATCAGTGAAAATATTGGCTTTAGAATATGGATTTGCCACCAAATCTGCCCTCAAAAATTCATGCTAATGCTGTGTGTGTTTCAAGAAAGATGTTCCTCCATGTGGAATCATTTTACAGCTGATACTATGTTGCACAAGTAAGCAATTCCACTTGTTTGTTTTTCCCCCCTGCTTTTGAAGAATCTAGTGCAGGCTGCTTCTGGGGTCAGGATACAGAACTTTCTGGACTATTGGTCTTAAGTCTCTCTGGCAAATCTCATATTTCTTTTATAAATTATAATTTGTCAGACCGTATACCTGTGAAAGATAAAACAGAACTTTAGTCTATTGTCTTCATCTCATTAGCAGGATAAAAATACCACCTCTTCTTCTCCATACAGCCTAATGAAAACATATGATATCACTAGGATTTATAGACAGATTTGGCGGTCTTTTCATATTTACTTGCACTCCGAGATCTAATGTGAGTCTCCCTCTGCTGTTAATTATTAGACATGAATAACGTGTGCCTTTTATGATTTTTGTTACTCTGTTGTGTTAAAGTGGTTTGAGTCATTGTCCTTAACCGTCACTGGCACATAAAGTCCTTGCCCCTTTTTGCAAACAATTAATTGGGAACCGGGAAAAAAAAAAATCAAACAAGACTGTCCTATGATTTTCAAGACTTGAAGAGTTTTATGTAAGGTTGAAAACATGTCTCTCTCTCCAACAGAGGTTGGTCCAATAAAAGATCACTTCGCTCATCTTGTGTGTCTAATATCCTGGGACCTGCACGTCTACAACACTACTGCTTACATATGGTTTGCAAGTCAGGTATCTACCATATAGTCTAGTCCTACCAGAAATGTAGGAATTGGAGAACAAAGCATAGAAGGACTTTATAAATAGTTTTTGCGTTTTATTTTTTTTAAACTTATGGCTGGGATTTAGGTGTCCAGCATCAGCTGAATTTCAATGAGAATTGGACGCCTAAGTTTCTTGGGCTCCTGTGGAAGTCCTTGCCTACGTGTGCAAATCCATGTGCAGGAATAGTGGGGATCTGTTGGATTAGAAATGCAATTACCTTCTCAGATAGATTAATGCATCACCCAGGCCTGACCCAACTATACCTATAGCCATATCATCTTGGACTGTGTTCTTGTCATGGTTCATCAGCCAAGCAGGATTCAGCATAGCCAGTACTTTGAGATTCTTCCAAGGCCTATACAAACTACTCCATGAAGTGGATTTGGGATTAAGGTGTATGTTTGTGTTTGAGTCAGAATTGAAGGAAGGCTCCAATGTGGCATTAGTAGTGTTGTGCTATGTGGGGTTAGCATCTTTCAATGGAGCGAGAAACCCAAAGCTGTGGCTCCTTGTGCCCATGGCAGACTTTTGCAAGTCTGAGGGTTTAGCCCTAATGTCCCTTCCAAATTCCAAAACAGGTATTTAAATCCCTCTTATTTGAAATTGCCTTATCACTTCAATATAAGGCCTTATTCTTAATTTCCTGCCTCTAAGAAACTGCTACGCAGTGTTGGCAATGCAATTTTTATGGCTGCCATCGTCACAGAGGTGATGGGGAGTGGTGATTTGTATAGTTTGCATGTATGTTGTTTGTAATTTCATTGAGAACATTGTTGCTTGTCAAGAGACATACATAAATATTAAAGAGGGAGCATGAATCCAAATTCTGTATCGGAATACTCACCTACAACAGACTGCCCTGCGTAGCAAGTTCTGTATAGGCTGGTGGTATGCCAGTCAGCTAGAGTGGCATACTGTATCCTGAGCACAGACTGTGGTGGAAGAAGGAGTAGATTTCCAACAGTGTGAATAATAGAGTTGGATGATCTGTTGTTGAACTCATGCTAGAGAACTTGAAGATGATGGATACTGAAATGAGAATATTTTATTGAAAACAAAGGAAGGGCCATAGTGCTGAGTTTGGCTTCAGGCAAAGGCACAATCCTTTATTCTGTGTAAAGAGATAAATGCTGGTATGTAAAAGCAATGTCTCCAAGTTGGCAGCTGAAAGCAATAGATCCTGTTTAATGAGAAACTTTGTCATATGGTGCTGTACCAAGGAGAGCATTGATATGTGGCAACATAAACCTGGATTGTGGGAAGACATTTCAGGAAATATTTACCTCAAAGTGTTTGAGGCATTTGAGGCAAACTGGACGTGGTCAGTAAACTGTACTGAAGCTTCAGGTAGCATAGTAGTTACGAAGTATAAAATGAATTTATGTGATGGAAGGAAAGTCTTGTGGGTAACACACTGAAATTACAGTTGTGAGATGTGGATTCATTTCCCAGCTCTGTCATGGACTTCTGGTGTGGCCTTGGCCAAATCACCTTTAAAAAAAACAAAAAACAAAACAACCCACCAGTGCCTCAGTTTCCTTATCTGTAAAATAGGGATAATGCTGCTTCTTTCCCTCACCCCTTTGATTGTTTGGATTGAAAGTACATTGAGTCAGGGATTGTCTCTTACTACGTGTGTGCAAAGCACCTAGTGCAGTGGGGCCCTGGTTTCAGTTGGGGCCTCTAGAAGCTACCATAATCCATATTTAACATTAATAAGGTGAGGAAGCATTGTCCAGTGTCAAAGTTAGACTTAGGACTCAGTTTGTCAGACCACTCCGTTTTATTAGCACAGCGCTCTGCTAATAACACCCAGATAATGTGGCACCATGCAAGACACAAACTATCTTATTTATACAGATAAAAGGGCAAGCACTTAACAAGATAACAAAGGAAGCAGAATCTGATAAATTTACTTGGAGTAGGCATGCATATCTTATTTCCTTACTAACTATTACCTATCTTCTGTTAATGTTTTGCCATTAGCACCCTTGTTTATGCCAAATGTTCCTTCTCCTGGCACCTGTATTTCAACATTTCTTATTTCTGCTTAAAGGTACATACAACATTTCTTTAATCCATTCTTATTTTTACAATATAATTCATTCTACTTTCACACCAGAGATGAGCAGAGGAAGAATGTCACAATAATACCTGCATTGTATGTTGAGCTTGTTGATTTGGTGCCCCACCTTGGTGCACTTCGTGTCTCTATGCCTGAGCTGTAAAATGGGAATAGTAATACTATATTAACCATGATTAAGAGCTTTGAGATATTCAGAAGTAACGCAATATGTTAGGTGCCAAATCTTTTGATTATGGGTCCTGATTGGTCCACATTTGGTCTGAGCCATTGCATTGCTAAGCCCTTGTGCTGCCTTCCTCATGATCCTCTATGCATTGTGCAACCTCCCTGAGCTTATCTGCATGTTACGTCTTACCCTTTCCATATTAAGCTCCTCTTAAAGATGGACTTCTGCTATGCCTACACTGAATGGAATTGACTTGTATATAAATTGCTTATCATTGTTCACCTTCTCCTAACTTGTTACCTGTCTGTCTTTAGATTATGAGATTCCTGGAGCTAAGAGTGTTTGGAAAGAATAACATATGTGGGTGCAGCTGTAAATAAAACAATAATACATGGATAGATGTGTAAAAGTGTGTCCAAGATGTTCCTGGAGATTCAGAGATGGTGGATTTAGTAATTCTGAAAAATGGTATTTTAAGAAAATACTAGATAGACAAAATCATGTTTTGTACTTGATGTATTTTAATGTCTCAGTCTATAAAGAAGCTGCTTTCTGTGGCCCCAATGGGAAGAGGATAGAGGCAGAAGGATCTTTCCCCCTGCATATAGAAATATTCATGAAGATGTTCAGATTGCCGGGCTGTAATGAGAGTATCTATTAATAAATAAAGAGCATCAGTATCTTATGACATTAGTGAGGAGAGACTAACATCTCTTTGCTTTTATTTCCTTCTATTTTAGAACATTATGGCTATAATATTCAGCTGAAGCTGATGTTTTCAGCAAGTTTCTGAAGGTTTTAGTAAAACCCCCACTCTGTGTTGTGCTAAAGGAATCCATTAAGCTCAGTGGGGACATTTGCAGTGTCAGCTCTCCCTTAGTTTCTTGATAGGGTAACTCAGTGCTGCAAAGAAAGTGGGCCTGCAGGTCTGTTTGTTTGTCCTAATTTCAGACATGAGAGGGAATCAGTGAGATGCTAGGAATGTATGTTCCTCAGCAAGCGTGTGAAGAGAAATATGCCGTGTGAGCTGGTGGGACCAACTCACTGGTCGCTGATTCAGAAGTTCCGATTTGCAACAGAATTTGTCTCTTTATTGAGGAATGGGATTATTTTTCAAAACTAAACAGTCCCATACAAAGCAGATAAGCTGCATCCTGTTGCCTGGACTCTCCTAAAGTCTCTTCCTCAGCAGGTGCCTCCAGCCAGGTCTTTGACATAGCTGGCATGGAGCGCCCCTTTCAGCAGGGCCAGCCCACAACATTTTGGCACCTGAGGCCGGGAGCTCAAATCAGAGTGCCAAACCTCCAGACGACCTGAGGTTCCCACAGTGCTAATTACTGGTATCTCCCATAACTCCTGAAAGGAAATAATTTTCAGAATTAAAACTATAAAAGGGAGTATCTCCCCCTTTCCTACCCAGAAAGTCAGCTGAGCTGCTGTGTTAAGTGACAGTGAAAATAGCAATCCCCAATGCAAGTAAATGTCTCAGTTCTGATGCATCAGCTCTGTAGAGGAGGAGGAGGGGCTCAACAGACACGAGCTCCTGTTCTGAATGACTTTACCTGGAGGTGATCTCTTCCGCCAGGCTGACTTTGACATTAAAAATGGAAGAGGCCAGGGACATTTTCCACCCAAAGCTCAATGGAAAGTGGCAGGTGTCAGATTTTTGCAAATTTCTAACTGTAACTCACAGGCTTCTGCTGACAGGGATTTGAAAGCTCCAACCTGGAAAAGCTGCAGCTTAAATTTTCACAACTAACTTTATTTTTTAAGGGGAGGAGGAGGAGGAGGAGGTTAAAACTGGAATCTGAAATGAATGAGGCCAGAGACTCAGTAGGAGGAGGTCTCACTTGTGTGCTGCTTTAATCACGGTGAGTCTTTACCTGAGTTGAAGCTCATGTTATAGGGAGCAGGGCTTTCCTTCACAGTCAAACAAGAATGCAGGAAACTTGGAAGACCTTTCTGAAACGCAAGCATGGTTGGGTCCCTCAGATAACTGCTCTTGAGTTACTTCATCCTATTCATAATAAATTCTAGTTTACCTCAGTTAAGCTATATGTAATTGAATTCTTTGCACTCTTCTATAGGAGGCTGTATCTAATGGGGTAACACAAGTGTCAGTCCTCGGTCCACTACTAGTCAACATTTGTATTAATGACTTGGATAATGGAGTAGAGTATGCTTATAAAATTTGCAGATGACACTAAGCTGGGAGGGGTGGCAAGCTCTTTAGAGGACACAGTTAGGATTCAAAACGACCTTGACAAACTGGAGAATTGGCCTGAATTCAACAAGATGAAATTCAATAAAGCCAAGTGTAAAGTATTTCACTTAGGAAGGAAAAATCAAACGTATAACTACAAAATGGGGAATAAGGGCTAGGACAGGTGATAGTACTGCTGAAAAGAGTCTGGGGTTTATAGTGGATCAGCAATTGAATATGTAAACGATCAGCTGTGAAAAAGGGTATTATCACTCTGGGATATATTAATAGGATCATCATATGTAAGAAACAGGAGGTAATTATCCTGCTCTACTCAGCAATGGTGAGGCCTCAGCTGGAATACTGTGTCCAGTTCCGATCGCCACTTTTTAAGAAAGATGTGGACAAATTGGAGACAGTCCACAGGAAAACATCAGAGTGGCCATAGTGAGTCATACCAAAGGTCTATCTAGCCTGGTATCCTGTCTTCCAACAGTGGCCAGTTCGAGGTCATTCAGAGACAATGAATGGAACAGGTCATCATCAAGTGATCCACCTCCTGTTGCTCATTCCCAGCTTCTGGCAAACAGAGGCTAAGGGACACCATCCCTGTCCATCGTGGCTAATTGCAACAAAAATGTTAAGATTTAGAAAACCTGACCTATGAGGAAAGGTTTAAAAAAAACAGCCACCAAGGGGAAACCTGATAAGTCTTGAAATATATTAGTGGCTGTTATAAAGAGGACAGGGATAAATTGTCCTCCATGTCCACTGAAGGTAGGACAAGAAGTAATGGTCTTAATGTGGAGTGTGGGATGTTTAGGTTAGATATTAGGAAAAATGTTAGAACTGTAAGGACAATTAAGCTCTGGAATAACTTCCAAGGGGAGTTGTGGAATCCCCATTAATGGAAGTTTTAAAATCAGTTTGGACAAACGCCTATCTGAGATGGTTGAGGTTTACTTGGTCCTGTCATGGTGCAGGGGGCTGGACTTGATAACTTCTTGAGGTCCCTTCCAGCCATACATTTCTGTAATTCTATGTAGCACTCTGCCGTCCAATCAGACGCAGATGTGACTGAAAAACTGAGCCCAAATATAGTGTGTAGCTCTAGCCAGGATGGTTCACTATCTGCCTCCAAGGGATACATTAGGAATCTGTCTCTTTTTTACACTTGGTAATGCTTACATGAGCTTGTCAGGCCAATAAAATATATGAATTGAATTAACCCAAAGACTAGATCACAGGCAACCTAAAATCGTAGCCAGTAGCAGGTGGACCTGAATTTAACATGCAGATGGCACAACCTCTGAGTTCATTGCTCAAGTGGTGTGGTACTTGGACAGTAACCTAAGAGATCTGTGTTTTAATATCGATCTAGTTGAGACAGAATCCATTTGGGTATCTGATGCCCAGCTGATAGAGAGAATCTCTGCAGTAATCTGGTGTTTGCAGCCATGTCGCTCCTAGGATATGAGCGAGACAAGGTAAGGTAACACTCTTTACAAAAGTTGGTCCAATAAAAGATAATGCCCCATCCACCTTGTCTCTCTCAACTGTGCCTCACAGCAGGCAGGAGCATCTTCCTAGCCAGATACTTACACAAACCAGCTCCAAATAACAATGTGTTGTCCAGCCAGGAAGACACAGTGGTGGGCCATTAGAGTTAATGGAAAGACATTGAAACTGAGGGAATTTTCACACTCTGAATAAACATGAGTTACCATGGGCTGAGAGAAGAACAGAGGGGAAGTGAGGGACAGTCACTTGACTGGGAGAAATGCTGGACTGGATCTTCCCTGTGACAAGGGGTATGCGGGGAAACTTTTCATAAGCTATAGGTAACTTGTATTAGAGCAGGAATTTTATCTATAATAGAAGTGTAAAGCTGAGGTTGCATCTTTTATTTTCTGTTTAACTTGCATATGTTTGCTTTTCTTCGCTATTTCATCTTTTTTTTTTTACCCTAGGCAGGTTTTTGTTGTTCTAATTGTGGTGTGTGTGTGCCAAAACAAAGTGGTGTCTAAAGGGCCAGTTCTATGCTTTGGGGTGTGATGAACCAGAGGGAAAAGTCTGAATGTTTTGATAGTTAAGAACTCAAGGAGGACGGGTTTGGGGACACTCTCTAGTCTAGAAGGGCTGTTGGTATGACCCTGCTAGGAATAACTAGGCTGGCTGAAGTCAGGGTGAGACCTTGTGCTTGAGGCAAGGCTACTGGTGTCAGGGCTCTGAACCAAAGATGTGTAGCATGAAGGCACCAAAGGTTACAGGGCAGGTGGTGACAGAACCCCTTACTGGTCTGGGTGATCCCCAGAATGTCACTTGAAAAACAATCAACTGTGTCTTCAGCTGCTGGAGTAAAGGTCTGTGTAATAATGTAGGGAGTGTTTGCTCAATTGTCTGCCTCTGGACAGGAATGGAATGGAACCCGTGTATTTTCTGGCTAAATTAAGACTTGCAGTTCTGAATTATTAAAACAGCAGAAGAATGTTGGAAGGAAACAATTTGATTCAATTAGGCTTCTGGAGAGAGAATGCCTGTTAATAAATATCAGAGACTTTCTCTTTTGCAGATGCTCACTCTTCTCACAGGCATCTAAACTTTCCCAATTGCTCTAAAAAATTAGCTTACTAGGAAGAATGTTAAGAGTGAGAGTCGTTATAAACAAAAATGATACTTTTTGCACTCAGATGACTAGTCTGCAGTTGTTTTGGGTTAGAAGTGTAGGATGCTGCAGTATATTTTATAAAGGTTTCGTGTGCATCCTTTTCTTTCCTCTACATACATCAACTCTTCTTCCTTCACGTAGATTATTTTTTCCTTTTCCACTTCTTTAGCTCCCTCCTCTTTTCCTTACTTTCTCCTATTTTCTCTTCCTTCTCACTTTATCTGAAGATTCTGTATGATATCGGGCTTTGTCTTCTAGCTTGGAAGATCACCTAGTGATTATAATTACCTGTCTAAAATCTCTGGACTATAGCTGCTCAGAAACTGGAATTTTCATTTCATGGGAAATTCCAACATTTCAAAATTTGTTATGTCAAAAATTCCCATAAAACAAAAATTCTGATGTTTCAATTCTCAACCATCAAATTGTTCTGATAATGGCAAACATAATATGAAGTATATAATTAAATATATATTTAAAGTCTGTTAAAAATTAATATTTTTTTCACTTCTCCCTGCAGCTCTGGTACTGGCCACTGTTGAAGATGGGATACTGGGTTAGGTGGACCATTGTCTGGTGCAGCATGGCCTTTCTTAAGTTAGTCACAATGAATTGAAACAATAGTCAGAATGAAACATTTCTACATAATCATTTTGACTTTCTCGTTATGATACATTTAGACTTTTTTAATGGCTTTTTGTGACTTTTTACTATTGACAATTTTGTCAAAATAGGCAGGTTTCCATGAGAGAGTTTTTGGAAATCCAGCATATTCGTCCAAATTTACACTTACTCTATGATTGCAGAATCAATCTTCTGAGAATTTTTAAGTAAATCCATTTATTTGTTTATGAATTTAGAAAGAAATACACAGTTGAGGCGCCCAAACAACTGTAATTCTGTCTTGTAATCTAATGTGTCTTAACTGTAGTTGAATCTAATCTGGGATGTTAAACACTGAGATACCTCAGTCGTCGTCGTAGGTCATTTCATTGCATCTCTACAGGGCAGAGCTAAGGTTGTTTAACTGCTTAACTAGACATTTCTTACCTTAGGACATTGAAACCTGATTTGGGTTTCTTTTAAATGTAACCTTAAATCTGAATTTCCTGAGTGTATTATGCTTGGTTTGTGGGATAATTATAACAGTGCGTAATGTGTTTTATCATTAACTGATATGAATCCTTAACCTTGAGTCCTTGACATATTTTTGACTGGTTATTCTATAGAGTGTCTGTTTAATAGTTGTGTCCTGAACACAGAAAACTTGTTTTTTTTGGTAGGGTGCAGGCCTGTTAGCTGGGTATTGAACAAAGAACATGTTTTTTTGTTTTTTGTTTTTGTTTTTAGGGTTTCGGTCTATTAGCCGTGTACTGAATGCTCAGCACCTGTTCTGTTTTTTTTTTGTTTTTTGTTTTTTGTTTTTTTTTCCTGTAGAGTGCCTTGTCTAGTAGTTGGGTACTGAAAGCATACCACCTGGCTATTCTGTACATGCCCATCTACTAGCTGGGTACTGAACCTAGTGTTCTGAAAATGCAAAGCATTATGTAAGGGCTAAATGTTACTTCATTTGCCTTTCAGCCCAGTTGTTGTTCTCCACAATTTCCAGTCCCTGGCTCTTATTCCATTTTCCTCCAGATCTTCTTTCTCTTGTGAGCTCAGCTATCTCAGGATAAGGAGCAAGTGCTCTGTCAGAAGTCATGTCCTTTCTCTGGTTGTTTTTTTTTTCCTAATAAATGTTTGTGATTTATAAACGAGTTGTCACAATGTATTTCCAGGAGCATTAACAAGAGTCTCCATAAACTGATAGCCACATGAGTCCTGTTACTTGGAGAACAGCTCGATATACGAGGTTTTTATTTACACGCTCCTATAGTCTTGGATGAAGGGTACAGCGGCCAACAGAGTGTTCACAAGGTCTCCTGGAGACCTGGACGATCCGGGTAAAAGGTGTGTGTGTGTGTGTGTGTGTGTGTGTGTGTGTGGTGAAGTGCAACTTTACGCTACAGATAAATTGCTAGTATTACAGTATCACTGAATACAGTTACCTGATTGCACGAGGTGCTGTATAAACACAACATGCATCTGATGAAGTGGGTATTCACTCATCAAAGCTAATGCTCCAATACATCTGTTAGTCTATAAGGTGCCACAGGACTCTTTGTTGCTGCTTACAATGAAAAGGCTGTCCCTGCCTTGAAAAGCTTGAAGTCTGAGTAAGATAAATCTGAAGACAAGCTAAGCTCGATAAATCTCTCTCACATTCCTGTGTATCTGAGGAGACAGGAGTAGAACCTGGGCACTTCAGCTCCAAAATACAGGTTTCTACTTGATCTGAAGGAGAGCTCTTGCTGGAGGTAATGCCTAATAGTAGGCCTCATAACCTTCCCGTGAAACAGACAGAAACCTTGCTCTCTCAGATATGCAAAGCCAGTGCATCGGAGGTGAGCAGTTCAGATGTGGAAGGTGCTTTTAGTGCATGCAAGACAGCTACATGGACACCCCTGTGCCTATGCTGTATGTGAACGTGAGCTGAAATTTAAGGTATAGGGTCTGATATAGTCTCCTCATTTAACTAACTGCCAGGATAGTTGTATCCCAAGAAAAAGGCACTTACTAGACAGAACCAGACAGGAGATGGATGCTACAGGATTCATGTTTTAAGAACAAAAGGGATAATTGTGGTCATTGGGCCTCACCTCCTGCATAATGCAGGCCTGAAATGTTCAGAAATAGAAAAGTACTGTACTCTCACATATACTTTGTGTCTGCTCATCAATGTTGTTTTCAACCATTTCTGCTGCACTGTATTCCCATAATCCAGTCTTCCTATACAGGTAATTATCTAACCTGAAAATAGAGATGGATTTAATGCAATGGAGCCACAATAATCTGAGATGGAGATAACCTGCTGGTTATGTAGCCCAGTCTGCACTTCAAATACAGGGCTGTTCCTTACTGTGTTTTATTCAATGTCCAATGCAGCTGCTACAACTCCCCAGGGAGACTATTCCACAGTATAAAAGATCTCAGGCTAGCACATTATTCATGATATTCATATTTTTGCATGCGTGATTATGTGGCTTTAGATGGGATTATATGCATGCATGAGTTTGTGTGTAATGGCATAATGTATGTGTTTTACTGTACTGTGGCTTCCTGACTTAAGCACTGTAAAATGTGTGTATGTATTTTTGATTCATTTTCCTTATGTGCATATATGCGTGCATGTGTGTGTGTTTGTGATAGCACATTTTTATATTGTTGCAATATAGTGTGTGATTCTCTCTTCATTAGTGTGTACTGTTGTGTCCATAAACTTGTGCATATGTATAAGTCTGTCTCCTTACATGTCTGAGTTTTCCTTCAGTGGGTATTTCTTCTACCTCTAAATTATTCACAACTGACCTTTAAAAAAGAATTGCTGGTTACTTGCATCTTTTGAAAAGATTTCAGTGAGGTTTCAACAGTGCATTGTGTGTCTGAGTTTGGGATTAAAGGCAAAATAACATTTCTGGAAGATAAATTCTAGCAAGCCAAGCCCGTCAATCTCAGCACAGGGGGAATGCTGGGTAGTCTGGCTCTGTCCTTGGGAAGCCAGTTTTGGCATTTGCGAACAGACCTATTTTACTGTTTTCATTGCACTGTGTCAGTCTCCATACCCACAGAAAAGCAATGGAGTAGTTGACTAGCAAGTCTGAGATTAGGGGAAAGAGAGCTCTTTACGCTGCTAATGTGATAACTACGTAAGGAAGACTATATTGACTGATTGAACAAGCTAGGTCCTGTTGCCTACACAAAGTGCCGGAGGGGGGCAACAGCGGAGTTCGTTGCCCGGTGTACTTCACCCCAATAAACACACCAGGGTGGAGAAGCAAAGAGTTTATTTAAGATCTCAAAGCGGTGCAAGGAGACTGATGCCTCAAATCAAGCACACCTACACAAGCGGCTTTTCCCTTTTTATAAGTTTTTTTTTTTTTTCTCTCTTCTCTCTCCTCCGCCTCCCATCCTTCCTCCCCCTGTAGCAGTTACGTAAGCGCAGGTGCATTAAGTAATCTTGGCCGTGGTGGCTCATTAGTAAGTTTTCCTTCTGCAAGTTATCTTGCCCTTCTGCTAAAGGTGCACAGGCCTTATCACTACTGCTTTAGACGGATTTGAGCTGTGCTGCAACTGATAACTTACTGTTACACATTTAATTTCACAGCTGCTAGCTTTCTAGATCAAGTAGAGTTCAACATGGAGGAGCTTTGGTTCACTGAGGCCTAGATTTATGCCTAGTGACACCAACAATCCTGACCTGTAATCTGATTCTGGCTTGAGTTAGCATTAAATTTAATAAGCAGCAAATTAATGTCCTTTCATCTGGAGGGGTTTTCCTTTTATTTTGGCCTCTAGTTTTCTGTGACGTGTAGTTAGCTTTCTGGACGTGGCTTTCTGCCCCCTTGGTTGGACAAGGGGCATTGTGATCACTTGAATTCTTGTCTCTGCCCATTTCATTTTGCTGATAGGCAATGCAATATTTAGCCTTGCAGAATCCTGCCCAGTTTTGTCTGAAATGCATTGCGGAGGAATGCAGAGGTGGTGACTGTTGGGAGGTTCCAGAGTTATTGTGCTGCCAGGATTGGATGGGCAGGGAAGCACGCAGCAGGCATATCTTTCTGCAGCTATAGCTACTCTCAACTAGCACACATTGGATGCTGTAGCATACATGTTAGGAGCTTGACCATATGCTTTTGCTGGAAGACCTTGCTCTCCTGAAGTCATGATATGGTGGTGAGTGCATTAGCAGGGCCCCTGTTTAGTACTCCAGGAGAAAATCTCACCAACTGCTGCATGGGTTAAATGGGATGTGAAGGTAGAATATACTCTTGGCATTGTTTTATGCCTCACTTCTCATCCTATGCATGGCAGTATCTAGGCTAGGGTAGTCAATGCCAGAGCTGAGACTAGAACCCAGGAGTCTGCATAGCTTTTTCTCTCCACCATTCTAACTTCGAGGGCACATGTCCCCTCATAATACTAACAGTTGTCAGCAATGCCTTACGTTTACTTTGCACTTTTCATATCAAAAGATTCTAACGTGCTCATATATAAGGATCACTTCATCCACCACTGGAAAAAGATCTCCCTCTCTCTCTCTCTCTCTCTCTCCCCCCATCCACCCCTTTCCCTCCCCCTCCCCCCACTCTTTGGAGGCTGGTTCACAGAGCTGGAATTTTCAGAGAGCATTTTTAGTTTCCCCTCCCAGCCTGCTGTTGAAGTGGTTACTGAATCTTTTCCCAAACAGTTAGAGCATGAGTTGTATTTTTTTCATTTGTTTTTGTTGATTTGTTGTTTAACTCAAAGAGTTATGAACAGTCTGACTAAAAGCCCCCTTTTTTTTAATTGGTCAGGTGTCACTTTATGGCTATATGTGATGTCCTAATTCTACACTTTCTCTTGTTTGTCCATAAAGTTTTCCAGAAAAAATTAGTCAAGATCTGCATTTTTTTTACAAACAAAACACTCCCCCACAACCATTAAAACAGCAAAACCCCATCTCAGGCTACCTTTATACAGGGCTGAAAGCAAGAAAAGGTGCAAACTTAATGCTTCATCTTCCCTTGAGCGTCAGTTTTAAGCTATGCTTGTCATCCGTTTTCCACTTAACATATGGAGGCTTCATCAATATGAGAGAGTTTGCATCAGTTTGACCTCTCCCTGCCCCATTTCCACAGCAGCTTTAGTGAGTTCAAGAAGCAATGCAGAGTAATTAGAGTTGGGATCAACAGTAGCCTTAATGGTGTTTGAATCTTTGCTGTTTCCCACAGTGTGTGGGACTGGCTCAGCATCAAAGAGAAATTTAAATATTTTTTTTCTTTCGATAAGGAAATCCTTGTGTTATCTGACAGATTCCATTTCTTGGTGCAATCTGATGGATTGTTTTCTGCCCCGCATGAAATGAGAGAGGAGAGGAAAAATTGCTTGGAAAATCAAAAACTGTTCCTGTTGTCCAGGAGAGAGAGAGAGAGACTAGTGAAAAGGTGCCCAGCTCTTCATTTCCGCAGTGCAAGCTGTGACGTGCTTTATAAAAAGAGCCATACTGGGTCAGATAAATGGTCCATCCAGCCCAGTATCCTTTCTTCTGACAGTGGCCAATGCCAGATGTGTCAGAGGGAGTGAACAGAACAGGGCAGTTATCAAGAGATCATCCCACTTTTGTCCACTCCTAGCTTCTGGCAGTTAGAAGCTCATCCAGAGCATGGGGTTGCATCCCTGGTCATCTTGGCTAATAGCAGTTGATGGACCTGTCCTCCATGAAGTTATGAAATTCTCTCTTGAACCCAGTTTTACTTTTGGCCTTCACAACATCCCCTGGAGGCAATTTCCACAGGCTGTTTGTGAGTATTGTGAAGTAGTCCTTCTTTGTGTTTTGTTTTAAACTGCTGCATATCAGGAGCGGCTTTAGAGTTTTTGGCACCCTAGACGGGGGTCCGTCCACACTCGTGGACTTTGGGGCACTTTGGTGGCGGGTCCCGGAGCGAGTGAAGGACCCGCCGCAGAATTGCCACTGAAGACAGGGAGTGTGGAAGGACCTCCTGCTGCCGAATTGCCGCCGAGGGTGGCAAAATGCCGCCTCCCCCCCCCAAATCCTCCTAGGTCACCTAAATAGAAGCGCCGGCCCTGCTGCCTATTAATTCCACTGGGTGACCCCTTTTTCTTGTGTTATGTGAAGGGGTAAATAACACTTTCACTTTCTCTACACCATTCATGATTTTATAGACCTCTATCATATCTGACTCTTAGTGGTCATTTCTTTTTTCCAAACTGAGTAGTACCAGTCTTTTTTTTTTTTTTTTTTTTTGTCATCTCTCGTATGGAAGCTGTTGCATATTTCTAATCACTTTTGGTTGCCCTTCTCCACACCTTTTCCAATTCTAATACACCTCTACCCTGATTTAATGCTGTCCTCGGGAGCCAAAAAATCTTACCGCGTTATATGTGAAACCGTGTTACATAGAACTTGCTTTGATCCACCGGAGTGCGCAGCCCCCCTCCCCAGCGCACTACTTTATTGTGTTATATCGGAATTCGTGTTGTATCTGGGTAGAGGTGTGTATTTTTTGAGATGGGGCGACCAGAACTGCTCACAGTTAATCACTTGCACTGTAGAGTCATGCTCTACATTTCTTTCAAAAGAATGTTATTGCACATGTAAGGTGTTGGATTCACAGTGCGGTGCAGCTCCTGGCTGGAGCGGGGCCAAGCCGTGTGGCTTGCTTAAAATGGCTCGTGGGCTGGATGCGGCCCGAGGGCTGTAGCTTGCCCACCTCTGCCCTAAAAGTAGGTTCTCTAGCAACTATTTAAACATAAGGCTGTTGACTTTGCCACTGAGAGCAGTGCCTCTAGTAATCTGCATTGGCTTCTAACTTCGAAGCTGGTATATGGACCTTTTTGGAGCCGTCAGTTGACTTCACAGCAAGTCTAGTAGCTGGGCATGTCCCATTGGGACATCTTTAGAAAGCCTATAAATGAAAAATATGAAGGTTTTCCAACAGACTTTCAAGTTGTTGCAGATAATGAAACAGATGCTTGCAGCATATTGTGGTTTTCAGAGTCTAACCACAAAAGAAAAGAGAGAAATTCTCCTTCATGAATAATTCACAGACCATGTTCTGTTAATCTTAACGCCTCTAACTGGGTGTATGTTGACTAGTGCTTTTAGTTTCCTGTAAATTCTGTGTGTGTGGAATGTGTGAATCACACACAGTGAGTATCAGATGCTAATTTCTCATTAGCAGCAGAAACCTCTTGTCTCACTTTGGGCTCGGAATTAGACGCACCTTTAGGGAGAGGGAAGAATTCAAAGCAAAATTATGGGGATTTTGTGGGAGCTAACGAGACCTGATAGCTGTGGGAAGCAAGATGGGACTGATGTATCTCTTTATCTTGGGGAACCGCACTGTAGCGGATTATTCTTGAAGCTGAATCAAAAGATCTGGGGCTGCATCCTCTGGTGGGGTAAATTCTATGCTGATTTACACCAGCTGAGAATCTGGGCTCTAATCCTGGTTTGCACACTGATTTTCTGTGTGGCCTGGGGATATATTCCTGTCTCCTAGTCCTAAATTCAATCTATTAGACCATGTGACCTCTAAGAACCTATCGACACAACAGTGTAAATTTTTCACTTCATGTTGAAAATGTGCAAGTGCAGCCTTTAATCGTGCGGAAGTGGCTTTTTGACTTCAGTCATCTAGACAGCAGTGGATAGTATTGTATGTAAAAACTGGACCAGGAATTACAGAGAAAATTCATGAAATTTCATTGTGGTTGAAAATGCTTTTTAGGATGAGATTCTAAACCAGAGTAGTAGTAAAATCTTGTTCTTATCTAGCAATTTTCCTCTGTAGAGCTCAAAGCTCTTTACATAGGAGGGATAAGCGTCCTTATCCCCATTTTAAAGATGGGGAGACTGAGGTATGGAGAAATGAACTCACTTGCCCAAAGTCACCCAGCAGCCAGATCAGGAATAGTCCCAGTCCAGTGCTCTATCCACCAGGTGACACTGCCTAAGGAAGGATAATTGGATCTGTAGGTTTAAAATTTTTTTGTTTAGCAGCTTGTGTATATTCCCAAATGTTTCAGAGTTAAATAGTGGAGAGTTGCAGTAAAAAGGGCTTCAGAGAAATGCTTTCCATCACATGAGAAGGTAATGGACAAGGAAGGAAATGTCTCTACTGGCAGGCAAAGAGAAGAAGATGCTGATTAAAAATGGAAATATAAAGGGAAATGGGGTTTAAACTAGTAGGTGAGGTCCAACTTTATACGACTTTTGTGGCCTGCAGCCCCTCTGGTTCTAGTGGTGATCTCAGATTTCATTAGCTAAGTAGGCTACTTAACAGGCTGAGTTGGGACTTGGATGGGAGAACACCATGGGCAAGCGAGTATTCTGTAGGGAAAGGAAGGCTGGCCTTAAGGTTAAGGCACCGGACTAGGACTCAGGAGGTCTGGGTTTGCTTTCTGCCTCTGCTACAGAATCTGTGTGTTACCCTGAGTAAATCACTTAAAATCTTTGTTCCTTTATGTGTAAAAGGAGGATAATAATGACTTCCCTTTTGTCTGCTTAGGCTAAGCATTTCAGAGCAGGGACTGCCTCTTACTATGGGTCTGTGGTGTATCTAGCACTCTGGGGCCTCCTGGCACAACATAATGTGAATATGAAATAATAAAATAATGCTGTGGGAAGTGATGTTTCGGGAGTGTTGAAGAATTGCATGCAGTTTCACTCATGAGTAGATTCTAGGAGGAAGTACTTTGTTGTAGAATGCTGGATAAAAGGTACTCTACAAATAGAATGTATTTGTGGTGTTAGCATGAAGGCTGGTGGGAGACTTGCTCATATAAATGTGAATTCAGCAGGGAGCCTCATTGCACATAATCTTTTTGCATATTCATAAGCCACACTGTGAGATGAGAGCTCGATAACACTGGATTTTGGTCTGACTCCACATCATAAAGGTATTGAAAACTGCTTATGTAGGCATGGGTTGGCATGCCCCCTAGAGGATGTTCAGTGCCAGATTATTTCCATAAAATTAGTGAAAAAACAAAGCAGTTAACCGTTGTTTTAGGGCACACAATGAGCTCAGATTGTTTCTAAAAGCCTTGTTTATGAATGAGGGACTCCAATTTTTACAGAGCCCTCAGCTGCAATAAAAAGCAGGATTGGGAGAGGTTCTTCCTATTTGTTTTTGTTTTTGCTCTTTCCATTTGGTATGAGAGCAGAATCAGGCAAAACAGTAGTTAATCAGCTGTCTGTACCTTGGATCTGTGCCAGGGAGGGGCACTGACAAGACTGAGGATGTTTATTCTGGCTATCAAGTGAAGAACTGGCACGTGAAACCTGTGCTAAGGCGACCTTCTATGATCAAGTTTCTTGGGGTATTTAATGTCTCAGAAGTTACCACTTTGCAAATGTAACACCTGACCTGGAATTCGAGACAAATGGATTTTAGCTCAATCTTAGTGAGAGGGTTAAGCAAACCTATTCAGTAGACCAGAACAGTCAAGTAGATCCACATGTCCCCCATGACACCTCCATTATTCACTTAAATGATTGCCCTTTAATGCTCTCCTCTAAGTCAGCACATTACCGTAAGAATGGGAATGAAAATTGAGTGATACTTAAATGCTATTTAATCCAAAGCACGCAACAAACCTTACAAATTAGGGGCTAGATTCTATTCTTGCCCATATCCACAAAACCCCTTGTGTAGTTTGGACTAACCTTCTACATTTTGTTTTTTAACATACTAGGGCGTACCTGGGTGGACCAGGTAGTCAAGAGAACTAGTTTTTTATTCCTGGCTCTGGCCATAACTTGCACTGTCACCGTGGGCAAGTCACGTCCCATCTCCAGGCTGGTGTTTTCCCCATCTGTAAAACAGGGAGGATACTGTGACCCTACTTTGTAAACCACTTATAAGATTTATGAATAAGAACTAGGTGGTGGTAGTGTTGTTAGTGCAAAAGTTTAACACAGCACCCTTATCTGATGCTGTCAGAGTGCTTCCTTAATATAAACTCACAACAACCTTGTGAGGAACTAACATATCAATCCACTTTACAGGTGAGGAAACTGAGTCATAAGGAAGTGAAATGACTTGTTCGAGGCCATATAGTGAATTGGGAGTAGAACCCAGAAGTCGAGATTCCCAGTTGTCTTGTGTATGGACACCATACAACAACTGCTCTAAAAGACCCTTCCATTTGACAAAGGTAAATTGGATTAGAATTGCTACCAGTTTCTTCTTTTTCTGTTTTTCTGGTACATAGTAACTTTCAGAATGGTGACTAAAAGGAAAAGGTGTTGAGCTCTTGAGTGGAAGATCCAATCTATTCAGAGTGTTAGGGTGACCAGACAGCAAGTATGAAAAATTGGGACGGGGGTGGAAGGTAATAGGAGCCTATATAAGAAAAAGCCCCAAGTATCAGGACTTCCCTATAAAATCAGGACATCTAGTCACCCTACAGAGGGTATATTTGTTTGCAGGGGGAAGATAAACCATGCTAATAGAGTAGATGGGATTTGTAGAATGTCTGTCTGTCTATTGCATTACTCCACAGGTCAGATTTGGTGGCTAGGCTGTCACACATTCTGAGCCTGTTGCTTGTCTTTCCCCCAAATTATACTGTTTGTTTTTTCTTTTAACAACTCTCCCCCCCGCCAAATGAGTGAGACACTTGCTATTAGTCTGGGAAAAACATCCTTCTCATACTTCCTATTTTGCACAGTGAGGTAGAAAATGGTTTCAGATTCTCCTCTGTCATATTGATTACACCCTTCTGCGAAAAGGATGTGATGATCTTTAGCACCAGAAAGCTGTAATTTTTGCATCTTTCATGTTCAGAAGTAAACATTAGGTATTCATCATGCAAAGTACTTTCAAACAGTTAGGCCCAGTGCAGAATTTTGGTTCTGGATCCAAAGTGCCTAAAAGTTCAGGAATGTTTGGATCCACCTTTAGGGACATAGGAACTGCATCACTCTAAGACCCCGTCTACACTGCGCCTTACATTCGAATTTAACAGAGTTAATTCGAATTAATGGTGCACCCGTCCACACTACACCGCCCTGTAATTTGAATTAAAGGGCTATTTAAATCGATTTTAGTACTCCTTCAAAACCACAGGAGTAACCTTAAAATCGATGTTACTAATTCGGAATTAGTGTAGTGTGGACGGAAATCGAAGTTACTGGC